>NC_141022.1:19790000-20010000 GCF_052040795.2 Danio rerio
GCATGTTAACACTGATAACGGCTCACCACTAATTAAAATTTAATAATTTGACCCTCAAATACAAAAATAAGCAATTCTAATCGAAGCCTTCTCTATTTTTGTAATGCACAAGCAGTAGAGCTCCCTGTTCAGTTTTCACCAATAATATTTAGGTTAAAGTTTTCTAAGAAAATGACAGCTTATGTAGTAAAGAGCCACAATTTGTTCAGTGCTGGGTTGCAGCTGGAAGGGCATCTGCTGTGTTGGTGGTTCATTCCGCTGTGAGGATGCCTAATGAATAAAGGGACTAAGCTGAAAGAAAATTAATGAATTTGTTCAGTAAACCACCGTTAAGCTGAAAAAAAAATTTTTAATAAAAAAAATCATTTAATAAAATAAAATAAATCATTCATACATACATACATACATACATACATACATACATATTATACTTATAACTTATGGCTTGTTTAACAATCTACAGAACCCAAATCTTTTTAAAGTTACCCTTACAAGCATCTTTTATACTTTGTTTCTTATTCAAGAAACCACTCAAGAGTTGTAAATTTGTTATTCAAGAGAATTTGTTATTAAATTCCATTTCCAGGTTTCTTGCTTAACATTTGTGAGGAACGATGAGGTTGTTTCTTTATACAAAATACATTTGAGAATTTAAATTCAATTTAGCCGTTTTATTTTAGAGGTTTAGTAAAGAACACAGAAATATACAGAATCCTAAGACCAAACAAGGGTTAATACTCAACTCGACATTATTGACAGTGGTATTAAAACGATCATCACCTAACATGAAGAAATGATATTTCAGTATGACTTACCTGGTAACTGTTTGAGTTTATTCTCGTTAGTGAGCTCCACATCATCCTTGTGTGTGCAAAGCCTGGTTGCTAAGATACCATCCCTCTCAATGCAGTGATTGGCACTTTTCAGTAGCTGTGCTGTAACTTCCTCTGTTACTCTACAGGACAGAGAATCACTGTTACGGTGGATCAACAAGTCGACCAGCTGAGTCAATTCACAACTTCAATGATTACAAGATGTAGTTTGAAAAGTTTCTCAAACCAGCTTAAATAAAGAATAAAAAAATAAATAAAATAAAATAAAAATAAAAAATAAAAAAACACATGCCACCTACAAGAACCACCTTGGGTCATAAAAAATAATCTGACCCTGAACCAACTGTCGGAGCCAGTGACTCACTCTGTGCGGCCATGTAAAGAGCTCAGTACCTGCCCACTCTCACAGCCTGGAGGAGAGAAATGAAGGTCTTGTCTGTTTGTCTGCGCACTTCCATCAGCTCCATGTTCATGTGGATACACTTCCGCCAACTTCGCGACTGCAGGCACAAAACAAAAATCATCTCATTACCTACACATAAATAAACCAACATTGTGTAGGTTGCTAAATTTCTATTTTATTCTTAAAAAGGGAGATTTGCCCTCAAAACACTCCACATTTACGCACCCTCTTTCTTCTATTGAATAAAAGATATTTTGATGAAAACATGCAAGAATTGACTTTTATTGTAGGAAAAGCGCATACTATGGAAGCCAATAACTACAGGTTTCCAGCTTTCTTCAATATAGCTTTTTTTTGTGTTCAACAGGAGAAAGAAACTCAGACTTTGAGCAAGTGAAGGACGGGTATGACAAAATTCTCAATTTAAAGTCAATGTTTTAAAAAGGGATGCCTATGTGGTGTCCATAAATTAAATTGACAACTTTTTAAAACACGTATATATAGAAAGCATATTAAAAGGAAGTTGAGAATCTATATGAATTTTTCAAATAATCTTTGGCAAAATAAAAATGTTGAAAAACAGGTGTAAATGTATTATTCAGCATAATGTTTATTTAAAACATTACACTTTTTTTTTTTCAGACATGTACTTATTAAAATATATGGTAGAAGAACTGATAATAATAAACTATTAAAAACTTGAATTGGTAAAACTAAGTGGATTGGAGGATTTTTAAATTAGGATTTTAAAAGCAAAAAAGTAATTTATTTATACACGCACACACAGTATAATTAATTATTGACTGGTGCAGACCACAAAATATATCAGTCATATTTAAAACAAGAAATATTTCACAACATAACAGAATGATTTCCAGATAATTGTCTGTTATGTCAATATAATTGTCTGCTATGTCATGAAATGCCTCGTTTTAAATAAGACTGACATATTGACTGGTGCATGAATTGTTACAGTGTGACATTTTAGTTTATTAATCATGGGGAGAGTCATTATTTTTGCACCGAAAAACACTTTCTTATATATAAAAATATTGAAAGCTACATTACATCTGATGATGTTTAGGAATCCTTTTTATATTGACCCAGACATAGATATCAAGAAATGAAAATGGTCACTCACTTTTAAAGAAATTGCTCAAAGTTTGTGAACATCTCTATTTTTACTTTGTAAAGACAAGTCTTGTGTTTGGAAGACAAGTAAAAGTCCATTTTAGGGTAAAATGTATCTTGATGCCTAGTCATGTCATGCCTGAATGAAGAAGGTAGTACCTGGAAACAGAAGTTAGCTTTCTCCTTTCCTTTTGTTACAGGTGGAAGTTGAAGAAAGTCTCCACACACTATCAGTTGAATGCCTCCAAATGGCTCTGTGGATCTTCTGATGGACCTATAAAAATAAACTGGTGAGCAATTCCATGCAAATATCAACCTTGCCATAAAAAAGGCAAAATATTGAAATCATTTCTGCGTTTTTTGTATAAGCAAGTACTTTACATTGCTTTAAAAGTACTCGATTGTCTCTGTTGAGGTTTTCAAACTATTATATTTGGTTGAGCAAATACACATTTTCACTACAAAAATTCCATGACTTTTCCAGATATTCAAGTCAATTTTCATGACCTAATGTTTCATGTAATGTCTTTGTATTTGTGGTAAATCATAAGAACAACAATAAACGTTTACATTTATCACAACATATCATAAAACGCGCAACAATCTCTTTAGTTTCAATTTATTTTTATATCTATGTAACAGATGATGCTTACGCAGCACTAATTATGTGAGACCATGTTTTTCACCTAGGAAAGCAGTAAAAACAAATCACCTCCATTCCAGTATACAGATAGGTCTCAAAGTAATTTTAGATTAGCTAAATAATTTGTTAAAACTACTTCTATTGTAAAACCGTGATCACACTGCACTTTTTGTTCCACAGACTTTCATTCATAGGCGTGCAAATGCGACAGACCAGAAAAGCAAGCACGTGCGTTTTGCATTTCACTGCATTCGAAAGTTCAAACTTGGTGAACTCTGACCTGTGAAAAATCGCATCAGGTGATTGCGTTAGAGCAATAGAAAATATGGAGCAATCACTCACTTTTATTAACGTCTAATCATACGGTTTAATACCAGCCCTTTTCACAGCACCGTGTAACAGAATTTCACAAGCTCAAGTGTGACCACAGCTCAAGCCGTTTTGGACAAAAACGTCTGCTTAATGACTAATGTAAAAGTAACTTCCATGACTTTTCCAAAACCTTGAGGGTTTTTCTGTTTTTCCAAAACTTTTCCAGGCCTGGAAAATACAATGTCAAAATTCTATGACTTTTGCAGGTTTTTATGACCATATGAACTCTGAAATCTGTCACATCCATAATAAAGCTTTTTCCTCATAAATTAAAAGAAAAAGTAAAAATAAATGCATAACGCATGTTATTTTCCTCATTTAATGCATAGAAAATGTTTACAGACTGACATTTTTCTGTTCCCATAAAGCTATGTTAATTGTTTTGGTAAATAAAAACAGATGTTTCAATACAAATATTAACATATACTTGCTCTGTGACTTTATGTTTTGGATGTGACATTTGCACCACTGCAAATGTCACATCCATAATGCTGGAATTGCTCAGGTACAATATTGCAACTCTAACCTAAAGTTGACATTTTTTAGAGTTTTTTTTTCCTTCAGAAAGAGTAATACAAAACATTCATTAGTCTGGGAGATTTGAGAATAAATGGAATGGTATCGGTACATTCTGTTTCCTATCCCAAACCAGAGTCAAACATTCAAATGCAATCTGGCATTTATTAGCCCAAAATCTAGAGCGACAAATTCAGATTCAACTAATTACATTAAAGGGCACCTATGGTGAAAAATCTACTTTTCAAGCTGTTTGGACAGACATCCGTGCAAGTATAGTGTATAGACCAGGGGTCACCAACCCGGTTCCTGGAGACCTACCCTTCTGCACATTTCAGTTGCAACCCTGACTAAACACACCTGTTTGTAATTATTAAGTGCTGCTTTAGGTACTATCAATTGGTTCAGGTGTGTTTGATCAGAGTTGGGACTGAATTCTACAGGAAGGTAGCTCTCCAGGAACAGGGTTGGTGATCCCTGGTATAGACCATCATATTGTGGTGATATAAACACACCCAGTACTTTTTTTCAATTTAACAACATAGACCTGAATTTAAACTGGCACACTTAGAAGAACCATATTATTAATATTAAACCATAAAAACGGGTAAACTATGTGCCCTTTAATCAAAGTCACTAAAGCATTAAAAAACAACACCTCAAAAAAAAAAAAAAAAAAAAAAAATCAGACCCCTTATCTTAGTAATTGATATTTTTAAATAGAATTATCCATCTGTGAAAAAAGTGTGCTGAATTACCCATCATGAAGAGCGTTTTTTTTTTTGTGACAGAGGATGGGGTTGCATTTTTTTTTACCTGGCTATGGCTTCTAGTTTGTCAAAGAACTCAGCCTCAACCATTGAGATCTCATCAATAATGAGGTGTTTGCAGGATGTCCAGTGTCGCAGTACCCCGGGGCGCTGAGCGAGCTCAATACACTGTTCAAGAGGTGCAGAACCCGACCCAATACCTAAAAACAAGACACAAAAATAACAACAGAAATAGATTTGAGAAATTTATTGACCACATGACATGTCAAAAGTTTGTTTTGAGATATGCATGCAATATGATGAAATGAATAACCTCTCCATTGTTTTGATGCTTTGTTAGGATAGGACAATAGAAGTCTGAGGGCTCAAAAAAAAAAAAAGTCTTTAAAATGGTCTAAAAGCGCTTCGCAAAGCACAATCCTATGCAAAGTTTAAGTTGATATTGTTATGGTAGGAGAAAACTTACAAAATATTTTCATGAAACATGATCTTTATTTAACATTCTATAAATTTTTAAGCACAAAATAAATGTTTGCCAAAATATACTCATGCAACAATACTTTTTGTAGTCTCATGTCACATTTCAGAAAAATGACCACACCACTGAAATAAACCCAGTCACCTAAGATTATGGTTGAGGTGAAAAATAGATCTTCATTAAATACTGTTAAATTACCATCATTAAATTACACAAGCTTTCTAAGCTAAGCTGATATTAATTATCAATTAATATATTTTATATATTATTAAATTACTATCAGCTTTCCTAATAAACCAATAAATAAAATAAATAGTCAGTTATGTAAATGTTTCTAACCTGCAAAACTGTGCAATGTTGTCCCTCCTATGTGACAAGCTGCGACACCAGTGCTCGCTGTTGCATATGTGCTTTTTGGAGGCAGAGAGCCAACAATCCTTTTAAGCAAGAATGACTTCCCTGTACCTATAAAATAAAGCCATGAAGAATGGTGTTTAAAGTAACAGATTTTTTTTTAATAAAATAAATTTTAAAAAGACCTGAGAACATGATAAAAAGGAACAAATAAAAAAAATTAATTTAAAGTGAAGATTATTACCTGCACTGCCCGTGAAAAACACATTTTTGCCACTCAAGACGGCATTGAGAACTGCAGTTTGTTCTTTGCTGAGCTTTTGTGCAACAGGCAAAACCAAGACAGGCTTCTTATTGGGGTGAAGTGCTTTAACCTGAAATTAATACAAGAGACAAATGAATTAACAATCATGCTAAATACTTTCCCAGTGTTAACGTAGATTCAGAATCAGGGAACTCAATGTTTTTTGTTTTGAGGGACAACAAAAACATGCTACATAATTATTATTTCTAGTGTCCTACTGGGATTTTTCATGTGTGAAGAGACAAATACCAATCCATTTTCTACCAAGCAAAAAGGAAGGCATTTCAAAAATTGACTATACAAAGCATTTGATTTTGCATTTGTTAGTGTTTTCTTTAATATGATGGCTCTCACATACATTGCCACTCTAAAACTCAAATTATCTTGCACATTAATCTTTGAAATTTTGCAAACAGCTATATTACACGACAAAACATGTCTGATTCATATATAACATTAAAAAAATAATAATAAGTTAAAGGATATTTCACCCAAAAATGAAAATCCTGCAATTATTTACTTTTAATCTGTTGAACACGAAATATGATCATTTGAAAAATGTTTGAAACCTGTAACCATTCACTTCGACAATTTTTTTTTCCTTCTACGGATGTCTCAAGAGTACCTTTTTATTTATTTATTTTTTTTTTAATTCTTTAGGGCAGTGCACAAGCACAGTAAAAGCCATGGAAAATGACAAGACCTTTAAGGTGGGAGAGATCAAAATACACCAAAAAAATGTGACCCTGGACCACAAAACCAAGTTGCACAGGTTTATTTGTAGGAATAGCCAACAATTCAGATATGTTAATAACCATTTTTATTATTAAATAAATATTATTTTCATAAAGACATTCTGTAAATTTCCCATGTCAATATTTTAAAATTTTATTTGAGCAGTAAAACGCTTTGCTAAGAACTTTATTTGGACAACTTTAAAGTGGATTTTCCCAGTGTCTGGATTTTCCCCTTAACCCTCAGATTCTCCAATATTTGTATCTCTGCCCAATATTGTCCTAACAAACTATATGGACAGCTTATTTATACAGCTTTCACATTATGAGATATGTAACCTTATGACTGTTTTTGTGGTCCAAGCAGGGTAATAAATGTGTAATGCATTAACATGTAGGCATACATTAAAAGATAAACATACCGGGCTAGCATCACAATCAGGTCTAGGCCTTTTCACTTGTTTGCGGTCACCCAGAACTTTATTGGCAGGTCTCTCTGCCAGACATCTGGGCTGCATTGGGGCGTTCACCCTGCTCCTCAGCTCGTTTGCCTTCTCTACATCTTTCAGCTGGAGAGGACTGACCGTCTCAAAGGCTCTAGGAAGACCAGCTCGCAGTTTCTCCCGGTCACTCAAAGGCTTGCTGCTTTGGGACGCCTGATGCTTGATGCTGAGCGTCTTCAGGAACATCTTCAAACGGTCCGGCGGACAATCGGAGACCAGGACCTGCGTGTTCTCCGGGATGAATTTAACAGTGCATTTGCCATCCTTTGCGAAGCGCGTAAAGAGCTGGAAGTCGCGCAGCATGAAGTTTTGAGGAGCTTTGCCGTCGTGGACGCGCAGAATCATCTCCTGAAACTCATTACGCCCTAATGTGACGGTGCCTTTGCGGATGAGCTGCCGTTTGATGGCCTGACCTGCAGGATTCAAACGCTCCACCGCCACTGTGCACTGAAGCTCGGCTGGCTCCATCTGCCCCAGCATCTTCCCTTCAATAGAAACACAAAAGCAGCTTAAAGCACTTAGTAGAGTAGTGTACGCTTTAAATGGATAACTTAGTTCGCCCAGCAATGACAATTTACACTATTTACTCTCTCTCTGAAGTGTGCCCCAAACTTCATGAGATTTTTTATTCTGTTTAACACAAAAGGTAATTTGTGAGGAAAACCAAAAACCTGTAAATGTTGTCTTCTATATAGGAATAAACATGGTTGTCATTTGTTTCCAACTTTTTTTCAGAAGAAAAAAACTCAAAGTTTATAAACAAGTAAAGGGTGACTAAATACTACAATTTTCACTTAGAGTAAACCGTCTCCTTAATACGTCATTTTAAAAACAATGACTTTCTCTCAACGATAGTCTGGTTTAAGGATTTCAGCAAATAGTACATTAACAATATAGACAAAAAGGCTTTTTACGTCGTAACTGTAACAGTACGCTAATCTAAAAAGTGAACTAACTTATATGTAAAGATCGTAAAAATACAGACATTACACAAGTAAGTATATCTTACTTAAAACAATAATACAGAAGACTGACTCACCTTTCTCCTGCGCTGTTTAAACAGCGAGTCACACAGGACCAGCTGTTCCATTAATGCGATGCTCATGCACGATTTTCAAATAGTTCCGCTTCATCGGGATTGGTGGATAGTGACATACTACAGACCAATCAGAGCGGAGGCATTTAAACAAATATCCAATCAACGTAAGCGGTTCTAGAACGTAAGGAGTAGCTCCGCCTTCGAAGGTTCGCTCCACCAATGAAATAACATTGTTTTTAGTTACGTCACCTTCCTTTTGAGCTTATGGAGTGGAGAGTCTGGTCTCCTCTGTACCGGTTTGCACTTTTTGCTGGCCTTTTGTTTTTTCGTCGTTGTATTGTGTACCATTTTTGACAATGTTTTTTAATTAATAAAGCAGACAGATTTAACTGAACACGATTTATTCACTGTGAACATCTCAAAGATTCTTATTTTCATTCTTTCTTTTTCTTGCTTGCTTTCTTATTGGGAATACATATTTTACATTTTTTACAATACATTTTTTACAATACAGAATATGAATTAGCTACATTGTCAATGAAAAAAAAAGATACAAGAAAGAGAAAAAAAGAAAGAAATAGAAAGAAAGAACATAATAATAAAGAACATAATAAAACTTTATAATAAAAAGTTTACATATATTGTAAGACATTTATGAATCAATTACAGTATATAAATTAAATTTATTACAAAATGAAATGGTTCTGTTTGCTTTCTTATTTTCAGATAATGAAATAAAATGTACATAATGACAACATTTTTGCAAAAAACAGGAAAATATTGATATTAGTAAATTTATATTTGTGGATATGAAATTTACAAAGACAATAAATAAAATGTACAACAAAACAAGCATTTTTTTTTTAGTAGAGACACATTCCTATTAACCAAAATAATTTCTTTAAAAATAACAGAAACCTCATTTTGTTTATTATCATTAATAAATAAGCCAATATGTTTCCAAAATTATACAACATAATCACAATCCCAAAACAAAAGAAAAGCAGTTTCAGCATGAAATTGAAAAAAATTAACATTTTATATCATTATTAGAATTTTCCGAAAATTTATTAATGGGAGACACACTTAAACATTTAAACACTTAAACATTTAAAACACTTTGACCTTAAACTTTGACCTTATTGGTGAGGAAAATTTTTTGTTGCAAAGACCATTTCAAATCCCTCTTTGTATTAATTCAATAAGAGATTACAGGGGACAATGTAAACACCTTTTCAATAAAAAGAGATCTAATTTTGTAACATATCAAGAGAACTTTTGGTATACATTTACATAATGTTTATTAAAATTTGCCAAAAGAATACTTATTATAGAGAGAGAGAGAGAGAGAGAGAGAGAGAGAGAGAGAGAGAGAGAGAGAGAGAGAGAGAGAGAGAGCGAGAGAGAGTAGTTAAAGATAGTTAAAATCCTGATTGAGCAAGTCTAATATTTATTTACACAGTTTTTGATACAGTCTTAAATATTGATGACCAGATTTCTGTGTCCCAAAACTTCATTACACATTGTAAAAGTTCCATTCAATTTTATCAGGTTGTCCCAATATGCACAGATTATGCTAACAAATTTAGGAATTAAAGATGAAAAAAAAAAAACAATTACAATATCATAAAACATCAAGAATTGTGTTGTTTAAGCTCATTTTACATTAATTGAACAAACAAGCAGCACCATATTTTTCAAGTGTATTGGCGGATGAGCAAATCATACTGTACAACTTTATAAATGATATTACACAAATGAATACAAATTAACTGAATGAAAATTTATTTAAAAGGAATTGCCCTATAGCATTAAAAGCTCATGTGTGGTTTAAGAAATGAAAATTATGTTTGTATATTTTTATATAAAAAAAACAACAACTACTCAGGAACAAGACAACAAAATAATTAGGACTATCCGCACAGAACAGAGACATCTGGTCATCCCATTTTATAAAGTTACATGTTTACGTTTATAGGCTACAGGTCAGCTTTAGGGTAAAATAGAGTAAATGAAATACTTAGAAATATTACTTGAACATCAGCTATTAAAAAATATTGTAAATTAACTTTTCAACACAGATTTTACTAGAACTCTTATGCATTTCAACAATAAAAACCCAGCAGCTAACAGCAATGTTAAAAGTACTTTTTTCTTTATTTATGCATGAAAATGATACATTTTAAACTGTTATTGAGATCTCCCAATGCTTTTGTTGCCCAATATCATTGTGACTGCTGCAGCCACGGTACTAGCAAAGTTCCTTGATTACTTTGCCACAATGAGAGTATGCTATATTGACCTTGAATATAGCAACTTTTAATTTTCCTAGTATGCAATGTGAAACCTAAACCCTAAGAGGGAAAAATATCAAAAATCTGCAAGATGCTAATGGTGTTATCCAATTCAATGATCTATGCTAATCTAAGCTGAAAGTGCTCCCTGACCAGGAGATTGGATCGGATTTCAAATAGTTTTTTTTTATTTAGTTTTTTGTTAGTTTGACGTATATTAAGATTACTAACAAAAAATAAACGTTCATTGTGTTTTTGACATCAATGTGTAATTTTTACAGTATATCCTTTTGACTAGTCAATTGACATCACATCGATTTGCATTTTTGACGTGGTCTTTTTATGTTGTTTTAACATCAAGATGGCCGCTGGGCAGTTGTCTAGTTGAAACCTACTGAGGGAAAATAAATACTATAATTTGTATAGAGTGGAGCACATGAATCATCTGAAAAACCTGGTAATAGACATACATTCTAAAGGTTCTGAGTCTTCGTTACCCAAAGTTTGGTCAAATATTGACACGCCCAATGTTGGGTCAATCAATATTTTTCTATTAAAATTAAATGCTATATATTTTTTAACCAAACAGTTGAGTTTGTTCATTTTTGCTGAATGGACGCAAAAAGGTGAAACTACTAATTCATTAAAACTTTCCCAAAAGTGGAGTGCACCTTTAACCAACTTCAATCAATTTCAACATTCTTTTTTTTTAATTATACAAGGTTTACTTTTTTGTTAGTTTGACTAATGTGTATTGAGATTACTAGTTCAGTTTATTAAATAAGAAATAAGCAGCAACAATTTTTACAGTTCAATCTAATGCCGCTTTCCACTGCACACGACATTTGGACACGACTGTCGGAATACGCCCCTTTGTGGCAGTTGCACAGAATTTTCAGTGTTGTCGTGCACCATGGGAGAGAAGCTGATTCTCATGATGTCCGAATAAAGTGCAAAAAGGGCCTTAATTCTCTGTGCATTCACCATGGTTGAATGAATTAATTAATTAATACTAGAAACTCATAAACATTGTGGATTAAATATGGAGAAAACATTTAAAATAAAATATTACTCATTTATTAATAGAAATGCTTTTATAATATAGAAAAAAAAATAGATTAAAAATATAACTGCGACGCAGTGGCACAGTAGGTAGTGCTGTCGCCTCACAGCAAGAAGGTCGCTGAGTCACTGATTCGAATCTCGGCTCAGTTGGCGTTTCTGTCTGGAGTATGCATGTTCTCCCTGCGTTTGCGTGAGTTTCCTCCGGGTGCTCCAGTTTCCCCCACAGTCCAAAGACATGTACAGGTGAATTGGGTAGGCTAAATTGTCCGTAGTGTGTATATGATTGATCGTGTGTGGATGTTTCCCAGAGATGGGTTGCAGCTGGAAGGGCATACGCTGCGTGAAACATGCTGAATAAGTTGGCGGTTCATTCTGCTGTGGCGACCCCGGATTAACAAAGGGACTAAGCCGACAAGAAAATGAATGAATGGGCTGTCGCCTCACAGCAAGAAGGTCGATGGTTCGAGCCTCGGCTGAGTCAGTTGGCGTTTCTGTGTGGAGTTTGCATGTTCTCCCTGCATTTGTGTGGGTTTCCTCCGGGTGCTCTGGTTTCCCCCAAAGACATGCAGTACAGGTGAATTGGGTAGGATAAATTGTCCGTAGTGTATGAGTGTGAGTGAGTGTTTATGGATGTTTCCCAGAGATGGGTTGCGGATGGAAGGGCAACCACTGCATAAAAACATGTGCAGGATAAGTTGACGGTTCATTCTGCTGTGCCGACCACGGATGAATAAAGGGACTAAGCCGAAAAGAAAATGAATGAATGAATGAAAATAAGGGATAAAATTCTATTTCTCATTTCGCTCGCACGGACCTGCTTGGACAACACTGGAATACATCACATCCAGTCGACTGGTAACATACGGTCTAGTCGCAGGAATTCAAATATTTCTAAGAATCCGCAGCTCAAATCGGATCCGAATTTTTCTCATACAGAGATGATTGAAACTCCACGCAGCTCCCGGACTACACTCCATTGAAAATTAATGACATTCTGTCTGTCGCTTGTTATTTGTCGTGTGAGTGGAAAAGCAGCTTAAGAGTATCAAACTTTTAAAAACTTAGTCCCTTATGAGGGGTCTCCACAGCTTAATGAACCGCCATCTTATCCAGCATATGTTTTATGCAGCGATGCTTTTTTATCTGCAACCCAGTGCTGGGAAACACCCACTCTCACATTCGCACAAACACTCATAAGCTACTGCCAATTTAGTTTATTCAATTCACTTATAGCGCATGTGTTTAGACTGTGGGGGAAACCGAGTACCAGGAGGAAACCCACACCAACATGGGAGAACAAGCAAACTTCCTGGTAGAAATGCCAACTGGTCCAGCCGGGACTTGAACCAGTGACCTTCCTGCTGTGAGTACTAACCACCGAGCCACCATGCCACCCTCTTGCATTTTTAAATTTCAAAAATAAAATAAAAAAAAAACAATAGTGTACACACTTGTGATGTTCTTTGCTCACAAATGTGCTAGTCAAATTTTTCTTTTTTTTTTTTTACTGCATTTGCCTTGATTATTTTGTCAAACACTTTTCTACACTGTAAACCATTTAATAACATAAAGTCAAGACAACAAACTTATTAAACCTGAACTCATTTTGATAGGCTAATCAGCTATCAACAAAAACTTTTTAGTTACACAAAGTTTAACTTAATATTTTCAATCAGTTTGATTCAGATTTTTTTACAGTGAACAGCTTATATTGACCTTATTCTAAAATGCAGAAGTGCGCCTGTTTTCGCGATTGTCTTAGAACTTCCGTTTCAGTCGCCTATGGGAGAAATGACAAGGAATAATAAACGGCAAAAAACGGTCAAACTACTTGCTCTACAAACAAGTGTTTGCATGACTATACAGACCAAGTAGAATAACAAGGAAATATCAGTTTGCAACATCAAACAGCGAAACGAGCTGTTTTTAATGTCTAAAAATGAATGGAAGTGAATGAGACCGGAAGTCTTGTGCCAAAAAGATTCAAATGGCAGCGCCCGCTCGTCTGTGAAGAATAAGGTCAATAGCAACAGTTTAAATTTCTTTAAATTTTAAACTATGAATATTACATCATTTCTGGTATCAGCCTATTATTCATCTTTGATTTACAATCAATCTTACTTTAGATCATTTTCACTGAACTGGCAGCAAATCTCTTTTGATTTAGAGGTGGTAGTTTACCTTTCCAGTTTAAAATATCAGTCATGGGTTGCTGTATTTCCGTAAACAAGAGGTGCTCTTTTACGTAAGCGGAGAAAGAAATTTCCAGGAATGGTTTACTGTCCCGCATCATTAGGTCTCGTTCAGTACATGCAAGCTTTTCTTTAATTTACATTCATTGGCAGGAAGACAGCTGGCTGAGTTATGGCACTCTGAAGAGAGGAGGGCAATTCCACAATCCAGGCTGACAGTAAGACCCGCCTCCATCCTCACACACAGCCCTCCGAAGATGGTAAGGCGGAAGTATAATGAACAGAAATACAATCGAAGATAATGATTATTTTAATTGCATACATTATTAAATGCGCAGAACGTTGTGTGAAACTTCACAGAGTCTTGATTGCAGAAGCGCAATTATGAATTCATATCTAATCTTGCCTGCCACTCCAGTACCATGCTTCACTAAACCTTCCTTCACATGCAGAGCGAGCTTTGCCAAGCACAAATATTCCCCTCATAAATGTGCCTTCGAAAAAAAGCAGAACTGCCATGATGAGGTTGTATATAAAACAGTGTTATCTCCAGATGATATACAGCACATCTGAAGTGTTAGAGAAACAGTGTTGCATTGAAGTGAAAATTTACATTTCCTAATGGCCGTCTCAACAAAACCATGTATCCAAAGGGACATTTAGCAGCTAGCTGATGATAAGATGTAAACCCCACTGGCACATTCTTCTCTCTCATGCAGGCTTTAAATGAATCGCTGAGAGTGAACCAAAGAAAAGATTTGATAGCTCATATATAACAAGTCTTGCATGACAGGAATTTCCCCTCATGATTGTGTGCACCAGCCAGACACACTCATTACACATCATTATTTCACAACAACTGCTGTTTGTGCAGATTATTTGCACACCGCTGACAGCTCTAACGCTATTCTCCCGCCACATATATCATGTGTAATGATCACACATAACTAGCTCTCAGAATCTCACACTTTGGTCCCCATTAACTTGGGCTTTCATGCCTCATTTCTGAATTAGAAAAGTAAACTGTCTTGTATGCTGTCACAAAACAGCCATCTGCGGAAAGATGTCTTGGAGCTCCAGTGATCATCATTGTTTTTCCTTGGGTTCATTTACTAAAGGGTGTGACGTTATCATGCACAAAAATTAATGAAGCTACGACTCCCCACTGGAATGACATGGAATTATTCTGAAGCAGACCACAAAGCTCAATTTATCATTGGAGTAGCAGTAGAAGAAGGTGAATGCACAACCAGCAGGCACATTGTTAAAGTGACATCAAAATTGGCAATGAGAGTGATGTAAAATACTAACAAATTTAATGTCAAAACCTTGTCCAGTTGACATTCACACATTGATGCCATTTTAACTGCAAAATAACAACACAAAAAGTTGTATAATATAATAATATCATTCATCTGAAAGCTTCAGTTTGCATATTTACACTGGATCTTGAATCCCTACAATGCATGTAAACTGCTTATGGCTAAAACTGTCAAATTGAAATTCTACATCGTCATTAAAAAAAGATTACATGACAGTTCTGTACTTGATTTTTGATGTGTTTTTAAACGAACAATTTGTCTATTTTATGACATTTTGACTTCAATTGACATCAAACCGATTTGCACTTTTGCTATTTTTTACATTGTTTTAACATTAAGATGGCTGCTGGGCAGTTATCTGGTTGAAACCCCAATATTGAGTGAAAAATAAATACTATGATTTATATAAAGTGGAATCATCTGGCAAACTTGACAAGCCTAGTGTAAACACAAATAGAGGAATCAGCCAAACTTACACTGATACACGCATGCTAAAAACACTGGGTCTTCGTAACCCAACGTTTGGTCAAATATGGACAAGCCCAACGTTGGGTCAATCAATATTTTTCTGTTAAATTTAAAAGATTTTTTATTTTAAAATATATATATATATATATATATATATATATATATATATATATATATATATATATATATATATATATATATATATATATATATATATATATATATATATCACAGTTGAAGTCAGAATTATTAGCCCCCTTTAAATGTTTTCTTCTTTTTTAAATATTTTCCAAATGATGTTTAACAGAGCAAGGAAATTTTCACAGTATGTCTGATGATATTTTTGCTTCTGAAGAAAGTCTTCTTTGTTTTATTTCAGTTAGCAAAAAAATTTTTTTTAAACACCATTTTAGGGACAAAATTATTAGCCCCTTTAAGCTATATTTTTTCTTGACTGTCTACCGAACAAACCACTGTTATACAATAACTTGCCTAATTACCCTAACCTGCCTGGTTAACCTAATTAACCTAGCTATAAGCCTCTTAAAGTCACTTTAAGCTGAATAGAAGTGTCCAAAAATATCTAGTCAAATATTATTTACTGTCATCATGACAAAGATAAAATAAATCCATGATTAGAAATGAGTTGTCAAAGCTATTGTGTTTAGAAGTGTGATGAAAAAATCTCGCTGGGTTGCTTGTTTGATCCTCGGCTCAGTTGGCGTTTCTGTGTGGAGTTTGCATGTTCTCCCTGCGTTCGTGTGGGTTTCCTCCGGGTTTCCTCACAGTCCAAAGACATGCAGTACAAGTGAACTGGGTAGGCTAAATTGTCCGTAGTGTATGAGTGTGTGTGTGTGTGTGTGTGTGTGTGTGTGTGTGTGTATGTGTATGTGTGGATGTTTCCCAGAGATGGGTTTCAGCTGGAAGGGCATCCGCTGCGTAAAAACTTGCTTTTATAAGTTGGCGGTTCATTCCGCTGTGGCGACCCCAGATTAATAAGGGGACTAAGCCGACAAGAAATGAATGCTCTCCGTTAAACAGAAATTGGGGAAAAAAATAAACAAGTGGTCTAACAATTCAGGGGGGCTAAAAATTCTGACTTCAACTGTGTATATATATATATATATATATATATATATATATATATATATATATATATATATATATATATATATATATATACAGTGGGTTTCTATATTTGTATTTGTTGTGAGAATGCGTGTGTGAAAATGCACAATTTTGTTTGTGTCAGTTATAGGTGTAGTGATAATTTACTGAAATACAGAAGCAAAACAGTAGCTCAGTGGTTAGCACTGTCACCTCACAGCAAGAAGGTCGCTGGGCCAGTTGGCATTTCTGTGTCAAGTTTGCATGCTTGCTTTCCCCGTGTTGGCGTGGATTTCCTCCAGGTGCTCTGTTTTCCACCACAGTCAAAAGGCATGCGCTATAGGTGAACTGAATAAATTAAATTGGCCATAGTGTATGTGTGTGAATGTAAGAGTATGGGTATTTTCTAGTACTGGGTTGCGGCTGGAAGGGCATCCGCTATGCTGGTATAGTTGGTAATTCATTCCATTTGGCGACCTCTGAAAAAACACTATACAAAGAAAAATAAATGAATGATTCGAAAGCAGGTGAAGCATCAAGTAACACAGAAAATATACCTAAAGGAAAATATTTGATGAAAGGAAACTTAAACATATAAATAATGAACACTAGATGTGTGCTTGAGTGATCATTGAAGCAGATGCAAATTTTGTCTCCAACAGAGTCTGGCTGCAGACACGATGCAGTCTCGGGCGTGTATGCGCATTTATATCGATGCAATCTCAGCCGATCATGTGTTTTTTTTTTTTAATCTGAGATTGCATCGTGTCTGCAGCCAGACCCTTCTCAAATTTTGTCTGAATTGTGATAGTTTCGATTTCACAATGATGTGATTTGATATCATCAAAGTCCCTCAAGAGCAACTCAAGAGCAGTCGGCTGGAGCAGTTTCCTTGACTCATGTGATGTATGTATGGATTTTCTGACACACAATTCTGTTTTAAACAAAAAACATAATGGACATTCAATCTGACAAGAACAAAAGAAAACAATTCTGTTGCCTTCTTCACATCAAATGAAATGTCACATTGAAGTGTAAAACAGCTGTTCCACAACCGCCAAGATTCAAGGACAATGCCAACTGTGTGTAGTTTGTGTTCCTTCTAAAACATTCAGCTCTCCCTCGTGAAGCCAATATGGAAGTAACTGAAACTGCAATTCATCGACTCCCTTTTGGGGCTGGCTCCAGAAACTCCAGATGTTAAATTGGCTAAATTTACTGCTGATAAAAACATGCCTTTACAGCCTGGTACAAAATATGGATTTGGTGCATATAGCTAATATTACCCTTATGACTTCTATGAGGGGGAGAATTGTTTTTATAACTCATCCATTTTGTTTTTATGAAGTTATATTAAGTCTGCATAATTAAGGACGTGGCCACTTGAGTGACAGCTAGGTCTCGCTGGTCGCCGCCATGTCACCTCAGCTGATTCCGGTTGATACGTCTTATTTTTGTTTTGTTTTATGTGGCTTTATACAGTCAGTTGCCTTTTGGAATTATTTTTTTTTTTTACAATTATCAGATAACATGGCATGCTGTGTGCACTTAATTGTCCTCACAAACCATTCAAGTTGCCTCTATTTCCCAACTGAGTACAATTCTTACACTCTTATACCATATCTATAAATGTATTTGTTTTATTTAAGATAATTTATCATTTATAATGTTCTTTAGACCTGTAAAGCACTCCAGAATCTGACAGATTGATTAGCTGTAGGCTATGGAACAGTCATCTAAAACACTGTCATACAGTTATGCCTGGGTTTCATCAACAGCCTTGCATTTACAAACACAGACTTTATTTGAAGTATTTAGAAGTAATTTGCATTTTCCTCCTGTAGACAAATGTCATAAAAATAATACTTAGTGGTCAGAAAACAAACGAGTCGCAGGTAATGAAGTATTAAGCGTTTCTCCCATAGAAAAGCCAGTCTAAGCAAAATGCTAGCAGGTGTCTGTAGCTCCGCCTCTTTGCCCTTTTTTGGTAACCCCTGGTTGGTGCGTGAACAAAATGTGGACTATTGGCCACGCCTACTTTTAGCTTCACTTGCGGTCTTTAGAAACCTATAGGTGACGTCACGGATACTACTTCCATATCTTATACAGTCTATGAAACCAGTAGGTTACACTGTTGGTTCCATATAAGGCTCTGGTAAACAGGATTTGGCTATTCTGAAATTTGGTATTTGGATAACAGTGATTTAACCCAATGTTCTTTTAAAAACTGGCATTTAAGTAAGATTGTTAATCCTAAATAGGAAAACATAGGACTTACAAATCTGGACCGATTTGATTCATATAAAGTTATTTTGAAAAACTGGGCCCTGGTAATGTGGAGCCAATCTGCAAATCACAACACATTACATTAGCTGACCAATTAGAGCCCATTGAGGGCGATGCTTCAAAGGGTAAGAGTTGTTAACTGAGTAGCAGTACAGAATGAACGTAAGATACGTGAAAAAATAATAAAATTTTTGTTTTACAAATGAAGCTTGAGCACACATTGTTTTGCACCCCTTAAACACAACCAAGCCCTAAAAACACTCTGCATCACCCCCTTTAAAGTTTACAGTATAAGATTATTTAATTTAAAATGGAAAATCTCATACACATTTTAGCTTTAATAAGATTTCCCTAAGAAAAAGGCATGAATTAATCCTCAATGGATCCTTCAGGGTCCTTCATGATTGCTATTCTTTCCAAAGATAAATACTTGAATGCAACAAGCTCTTAATTAACTTCATTAGCAAAAAAAATCACAAAGTACATGAAGGTAGAACACATTTTCTCCTTTTGTTCAGATCATATTGAGCGTGCATTCAATTTTCCATTTAAACCTCCATGAAACAAAATTGTGTGTGTCAAAAGGAAAATGGTATATACAGTATGAGTCACTTGCTCTGGTGATTCTGACAACTTCAGCGATCCTCCATTCGCTCAATAGTGCTCTAAATGTCAGGCGGCTATATCTCAGAGTACAAAAGCAATAAGGCTTAAATGAAATTATTGGAGTTGATCAATGAGCCGCTGCTAGGGTGACACTTAGAGGCTGAGAACAATTGGCTAGAGCTTGAAAACTGTGACATGAGAAGAAATATGGCCTCTTGATGTCCTTTCCCAGAGCATGGGAAAACCCTCCAAAAATCCATTATGTAATAGCCAACTGGCAGTAAAAGCAATACTGTATATGGGTTAGTCTAGATTGCAGGTATGTTTTGCATCTCCAAAATAAATCTTCTATTATTTTTCAAATACTAAACCTTTGATGAAACATTTTGTAATAACACAAATTATATCAAGCTCAATCTCTAAAATATAATGTTTGTGTCATGTGAAAAAATGAAAGCCTGGGTATTTAGTAAGCTTATTTTTTATTCATTCATTCATTCATTCATTCATTCATTCATTCATTCATTCATTCATTCATTCATTCATTCATTCATTCATTTTCTTTTTGGATTAGTCCCTTTATTAATATGGGTGGCCACAGCGGAATAAACCGCCAACTTATCCAACACATGTTTTATGTAGCGGATGCCTTTTCATCTGCAACCCATCTCAGGGAAACTTCCATACACACTCATTCACACACATACACTACGGACAATTTAGCCTACCCAATTCACCTGTACCGCTAGTTTTTGGACTGTGGGGGAAACCGGAACACCCGGAGGAAAACCCAGGTGTACATGGAGAGAATATGCAAACTCTGTGGCACTACCTACTGTGCCACAGCGTTGCCATTTTTTTTTTTTAAATATATAATTATTTAATCTTAATTTTAACATTGCAGAAATATTTAGGTTATGTAACTAAACAATTGAAACAAAAAAATATTTTCAAGATATTCTGTAAATGTATTCTAACAAAAATGCATATTCTGAGAATAAAGTTAACACATCCTACCCTTTAATAGTTAGTGTTACCCCCTTTGGCAGAAATAACTGCAGGGAGACGTTTCTTGTAGCCATCTACCAGTCTCTGACATGGGTCTGAGGAAAGTGTAACCCACTCTTCAATGTAGAATTCTTTTAGCTGTAAGATGTTTAAGGGGTTTCTTGCGTCTCAAGTCACCTCACAGCATCTCAATAAAATTAAAATCTGTGCTTTGATTGGCCACTCCAGGACTCTCCATTTCTTAGATTTCAGCGAGTCCTTGGTTGATGGTGTGTTTTGTGTCATTGTCGTGTTGCATGGTCCGGCTCCGTTTCAACTTCATCTGTTCAACAGATGGTCTCACATGTCTCTCAAGCACCCTCTGATACAATGTAGAATTCATGGTGGATTATATGCTGGTGAGCTCACCCGGTCCTGCTACAGCAAAGTAACCCCAAACCATGACACTTCCATCTCCGTGCTTCACAGTTGGTATGCGTTTTTTTCCTGGAATGCTGTCTTTGGTTTACACCAAACATGTCGTCTGTTCTGGTGTCCAAATGATTCAATTGTGGACTGATCTGTCCAAAGAACATTATTCTAGAAGCCCTGATCGTTGTCAATATTCTCTCTGGCAAACTTCAGTCCGGCCATGATGTTTTTCTTAGAAAGCAAAGCTTTCCTCCTGTCACACCTCCCATGCTGGTTAAACCTGTGCAGTCTCTTTCTGTTTGTGGGGGCATGCACTTTCACATCAACAGTACAATCTCACAAATAAAGGTACAAGAGTTGTCACTTGGGCAGTACCTTTTCAAACGTAAATATTTATACCTGAAGGGTCCATAATGGTAGCTCAAAGGTACTTTGTAGGTACTTTGGGGCACTAATATGCACCTTTGAAGTACCACTGTAAACTCTTTAGGTACAAATATGTATCTTTTGAAAAGGTACTGCCCCAGTGACGGCTCCTGTAACTTTATTTCTGAGAGTTTAGCCAGAGCCTAGGTCCGAGGAAGACATTATAGAGTTTTTGGAGACCTCTTTTAGCATCTGTGATGACCAGACATGGGGATGTTGGCAGTTGTGGATAATTTTATGGACAGTGGAATGGCTCATTTCATTTTCTTTTGAGATCTTATTAAATCCTTTATCAGACTTATAGGCAGCCCCAATTTTCTTTCTGGAGGCCTCAGACAGCTGTTTTGCTCTTTCTAGAAGGAACTGAGGCATGCCATTATTCTTCCCTCATTAATTTGTACAGAATGTTTAGGATACATTATTAGATTAATTATTTTCAACTCTGTTATTACAATGTTTCAGTGGATTTCTCATTCAATTAAAAAAAATGCTAATATAATGAAAATACATACATTTCTGTTTTAGACATTTCATGGGGTACCTGGTTTGAGGTTAGCATATTATGTTAAAGCACAAAATGATGGAAAATAAACTCTTATTGTCAACTCTAGTTAAAAGGTTTAACGGTAAGTTAAACAACAGTTATTAGCAAAATCAAACGTTCCCTATACCACATTTAAGCATTTCATGATTATTTTACATTAGTAATGAATTTAGTTTAGCGTAAATTATACATTTGGTGTATATCATCCCAGTTAAGGCAAAGTAAATGGCAAATGCTTGACATGTACCTGCAAATCTGGAATGAGTCATATATGATATATTATTCAAATCATAGAACTCAAAGAACAAACATACATGGGATGCTTTTTTTCTTACAAAGAAGATAAAGACAACAACAGGATAAGATAACATTATTAGAAGCAAATGGCAATTTTGATTTGTTGCATCATGAACGTCATCCTGACAAATTGTGCCATTAACACTGGGAAAGGTCAGCTCATTAATAAAACTATGAGACAGCGAGGAAGTCTGATATGGGTAATAGAGAAGATGTGGGCAATATTTGTTGTTATTATTATTATTATTATTATTATTATTTTGATAATTTTTATTATTATTTATCCAGCACATGTTTTACGCAGTGGATGCCCTTCCAGCTAAAACCCACCACTGAAAAACCCCCATACACTCTCACATTCACACAGATACACAACAGCCAATTTAGATTATTCAATTGATCTGTACCCGGTGCACCCGGAGGAAACCCACGCAAACACACAGGGACCACACAGGGAGAACATGCAAACCGGGGCTCCGTGACCTTCTTGCTGTGAGGCGATTGTGCAACCCACTGCGCCACCATGCTGCCCACAATACATTATTATTATTATTATTTAGTTCCAGCACTGACATTGCAATGTGTGCATCAGCGATAGTAACACAGGACAGGACAGTCGAGTTTGGATCAGTTGATCAGGAACCACAGTTTAGAATAGGTGGTTATAAAGTAATTGCAAAGCATAATAAATTAATTGTTTATCATGTGCATAATTTTTTTTTGGTCTAAAGTTTTATCTTGTGACTTTATTTGAAGTTTAAAGCATTCAGACACAAGAAGCTACTTTGCTTTAATAGTTTTTATATAATTAAATCTATACAGCATTATTTTACCTTTTTAATATATTTTTTTATTTCTGTACACTCCCCAGAAAACCCTAAAGCATTTTCTGTAGATCTGGTGAATACCGTACATTGCAAAAAATAATCTACATATATACAAATATACAGCCCTAATTTAAATATATTTGTATCTTTAAATGTCAGATGTAAGAAATGTAATATCTTTAAATGCACAAATATCAATTTGCTAAATCAGCAAGCCTGACGAAGATGACATTTCAACCACAAATTGCATGATGTTTATCTGTTCTTGTTTAGACATGTTTTGGTCTAATCAGTCTATTTTTTAAATTTGTTATTTGGGGATTATCCTATGGTTAGTAAGTTGCCGCATCCAAATTGGCATACTATATGTCCTAAATAGTATTTTAAAATAGAATTAGTATGTCCCAAATTGTAGTATCCTGAAAAGAGTATTATTATCTACCCGGGCGCCTGCAAGATTTTATTCATAGCTACGCACATATCCAGCACCACCCCACCCGATTCTTCATTACTCTTAATCTTATTATAAAGGAAAGCACATCACTGTATCTTAATTTATATATATATATATATATATATATATATATATATATATATATATATATATATATATATATATATATATATATATATATATATATTGTTGGTCAGTTATCTACAAGAATAACAAATAACATTTGAGGTGAAGTGCTTCAAAACAAGTCTCAATCTCTTTTGGAAGGGTGAGAGAACTCATAAACTCGAATAAGATTGAAGATGCCTTCTTACCATCCAAATGGGATGCCACTTTAAAAACATGGTTCAATAAGGTTCTGTGATAATTGATCAGCTATTAAATGAAAACACTTTGTATTAATTTTCTTATCCTAAAGATAAATGTATGTTGTCATTAAGTGATTTCTTTGGATACTTACAATAAAGAAGCTATAATACAAATCATGAAGAAAAGGATTTATTCAAAAAAAGTCCCAACTAATGTGGAACAGTATTTTATTGATATAAAAAATAAAAAGGACTACATAAAATATACCGATATATCACAGATATATAATAGACTAATTCTGGATGCAACAGATAACACCGTTCATATTAGGGCAAAATATGAATCTGAACAAAATGAAAAAATTAAGGATGATATTTGAGAAAACATATGTTCAGAATCTCATAAAAGGATCAATAGCCATAATTGGAAAGAGCTGGACTAGAAAACAAAAAATAGGCTTTTTAGAACACCATCAATGGTTTCAAAATAAGCTAACAATAAGCTAACAGTCCTCAGTCAGAGGAATGAGGGGTTGCGGGAATGTGGGTAATCACACACATATATTTTGGGAATGTCCGAAAATACTTGCATTTTGGCAAAGGTTAATGATTGAGATAATATGAATTATGCAGTTAGATGTACGTTTTACTCCTCTGTTTTTCTTGCTCGAAGGGATACCCCAAAATATTTAAAATAAAAACCATATATACTACTTATATTTTTAGTAAGTACAAGAAAGACTATAACAATAAATTGGATGAAGCCACACCCTCTAACAATAGTAAAGTGGATAGAAAAAACTGAATCTATATATAGAATAGAGTATATGACTGCTCAACTTCAACTGAAACTGGATATTTTAGGTTAATATTTTCAGTTTTTTTTTTTTAATAATCGTTGATGTCACAAAATTTTCTGTTCTGCAAAATTTTTTAATGTATAAAAATAAAGTAAAAAAAAAAAGAGAGAATGAAGATGTCTGCTTATTGGTGCTAGTCTGATAAAGTTGTTTAAAACACCTTGAATGGTAGCGGTTCCATGCGAGGAGACTGTGCAGCCACAGGCTGGGCCTGTAGTTCCCCTGGCTCAGGTGCTGATGAGACTGTGATCTCCACCCCATGTGGGGAAGCAATATTTCTCAATTAAGCTTAGCTGTTTTAAAGAGGGTTAACTCATTTTGAACCTCGTTTTAAACAGTAGATAGCTGAATTGTCATTTTTAGTGTGCGGAAAAATCACCAGAAAAAGTAAAGCCAATAGATTTCAATATCCCACCATGGAAGTACATAGACACTTTAAAACACACAAACGCACACCGTGATTTATTCTCATTCTTTCTTGTTTGGTCAATATATCAGTGTATGCTGTTTAATAATCAATTTACATTATGTAAATAATAAAATAAACGAAGAAAGAAATAAAAAAGCAACATTAATTCGTGCCCTCTCATGGTGATACACACAGTGCGTACAGCCGTACGGTTGCAGGTGCCACTGAATAACTAGACCTCTGTAAAATATTTAAATTTCACTTTCGGTGTTATATTTCATCTGCAACAACAATACTGAACTTATATAAAGATATTTTTAGACATTAGCATCTGAACGCATAGTAATTAAAGACTGAGAAGTTTTTTTCTGCATGAAAGACTCGTGAATGGGAGATTAACCTGCTGCTGCTTCTGCTGTAAGGTAGGGAATTAAATATGCCAGAAATGTGGATGATGTGTGGAAGATTGACATGCCTCATAACTAAGCAATACAACGATCTAATTAAGGGAGGGAGTAGTTAATTAGGGAGTAGTATGTCCCAAAGCTTGCATTCTCTTCTGTTACACATTCAAAAGTATATACTTTTCCTTTACAAAAAAAGTACATACATTTAGAGCTTAGTATAAGTATGCAAATTGGAATGCAAGTGTTTGCAGTTCAGGTATTTAGTTCCTGAGAGGCTATGACAAGACATTGGGCTTTTTCTTTCTCAGTCCTAAGCACACCTGAATGCAATAATCAACTATTGTTGAAGACCTTGCTGGTTCTGAGTTTAAAGCTGCGGTCACATTAGAGTTTGAACATGCGATTTTCTGTGCGGAGCTGCAAAAAGGGGCTGGATCAAACAAGCTTATCAGACATTTAAAAAAAGTGAGCGATTGCTCCATGTTTTAAAATTTCTGTCCAGAGATGTCATGTTTTGATCCTTGATTGGTCTCACGCAGTCAATGGAAGTCTATGGTAGGAAAAGCCCAGTGTTACCGCAGCTTAATTGGAATTTGATTTGAACTCTGCAGGCCATGGTCACCCAGAAACAGAATTGCACTTCTATATGTCCTGAAGCACCATTCAATATAAGGTATAATTTGTATTATCAAAATCATGTCATTGACTGTAATGTTATGAATGCATTCAGAAAAACAAACAAAAGATGTTTGCTCACTTGTTCAGTGACCATTCTGAGTTCTTTTTAGAGTGGAATGGGTTAATTTACCCAACTGATTTGTTAACACCACAGGCCTTATTTTAATGATGTAAATGCATGGTCTAATGTGTACGACACCGATGCACTCAGGGCATTTCTGCATCCACTTTTGTTAGTTTAACGATGGGAGAAATGGTCAGTATGCATCATTAGGTATTATTTTTATTTTGAACACAAATCTGGTAATCAGGTTGTTGTGTTTCCATGGAATGTTTCACCTATTTATAATAGATAATATTTATTATTATTCATTATGTTATGGATATTTAACATCTATGGTATCTTTAGGTGTCTAAGACTGTTAGCACACGTTATTGATGTGATTCTCAGTATCGCAGATGACAATACTGCTTATAATTAGTATCAAATTTTTTTAAAATGCAATACGTAGTTAAGGCAAGGCAAATTTAATTATATGGCACATTTCATAGACAATGGTAATTCAAACTGATTTACATAAACAAGAATAAGTGAAACAAGAAAATAAAAATTATTCAAATTATATTTTTTTTAATTAAAAAGAATTAAAAACAGGATTAAAACTGATTAAAATGTGTTTAAAAAGGTTATAAAAGAATTTATAAAAGAATAAAAAGGAAAAGAAAGACATAATAGTTAAACCAAGGGTCTCAAACTTAATTCCTAAAGGGCCGCAGCTCTGCTTAGTTTAACTCCAACCACTTCCAACTCACACCTGCTTAATAGTCTCTAGTAGACTTGAACACCTTAATTAGTTGGACCAGCTGTGTTTGATTAGGGTTGGAGCAAAACTGTGTAGAGCTGCGGCCCTCCAGGAATCCAGTTTATATGGAATAAAATCACTGTCATAAATATTTCGTGCGTAAATAAAATTAATGCATCCGTAATTATAAAATCGTACAGGAAAACGGAATGTACTCGCAATTTTACGAGGGTACAATTCCAAAAATCTGCGATTAGAACAGACACAGATACGACATTTTCTTTGTCTGTTTATGACTGATAAATTTACGATGGATGTACTTTGGAAACACGAAATACAGTTTCACCACGGACACAAAGTCCTGATCACGAGTACGAATCAAACAGCGACATTCCACTGTCAAAATACCGCTGTCACAGGCATTAATAAACATGTGATACTGATACTGCGCTCGCTGCCTGTAATGTTAACTTACATTATGTTAGCTCACTATCGTCCCATTCTTAATTTTGATTTTGTAAAATGTCCAAGAAACACAGCGAAAATGGATCACATTAAGTCTCAACCTTTATTACAGCTCATGACGGACATTTCTCAAAGAAGGAATAACAAAACTCTTACCTGAGACGGTGTGTGGGGGCTCCGAGTGCCCGTTTGATTCGAGTTTCGCCGTTTGATTGTTACTCGTAATCAGGACTTCGTGTCCGTGGTGAAACTGTATTTCGTGTTTGTAAAGTATACCCATCGTAAATTTATCAGTCATATACAAATAGACAAAGAAAATGTCATATCTGTGTCTGTTCGCATATTTTGGAATTGTACCCTCGTAAAATTACGAGTAAGTTCCATTTTCCTGTACGATTTTATTATTACGGATGCGTGAATTTTATTTACGCACAAAATATTTATGACAGTGATTTTATTCCATAGTTTGAGGACCATGAGGTAACATTTCTTTGGCTTCCATTAACCTTTTGTGTTTTAGAGGAAAAGTCTCAAATCCTTTCATACTCAAGCATAGGTCACTGAATTTATTCTCGTATTATATAAAAAAAACAAAAAAAAAACATAAAATCATTAATACATTTTAAAACAGAACACTGATTTTCAAGTGGCTGTTTAAGTACATATTTTTTTTTAATAAATTTATTTCTAAAAATATAGAAACTTGATACATTTTGTCACTGAAAACCATTTCTTTTGTATGACACATATGTGGTCATTTTAAATTGGGTAATTCCTTGTAAAACTTCAATAAGTTGAAGGATTCCATTCAAGATCATGTGACTGAAGCCCAAGCCCATGATGTACAAGTTTTGTTTTAGAATGTTTTATATATTTAACTTTTTTGGAATCACTATAAAAGTTGTTTTCCTTTGGTTTTGGCCCTTTCAGGCCAGGTTCTCTGCACTCACAACCACAAGACTCACTCCGTTCACTGTCACCGCAATCAACAAGATCCCAGTTACTAGTGCATCTGCACATCATTCCCCGCTTATCACTCCAGCCCGGTAATACCTGCATGCTGCCTCACTCAGTGTCTGGCTTTGTCGCAGAATAAAATCTTACTGTCAATCTTTTTTTTTATTGAGAAACCTATAGTTACCCTGTCTGCTCAAAGTCTTCAAGTGTTTGGTTTCTTCATGGTTGTGTGCTTCCCAATGTCCAACAAGTCATGAAAAAAAAAATGACGAGGTCAAAAGTATTAATGTGCAATTTATGTTAAAAGTGAAATTATTTTAAAGTTGTTTTAAATATTTTTAAATACCACCAGACATTGATAGACCACACTTATGAGTTAGTGACCACAGCAAAATCACATGTCTGTCTAAAACATTATCTTTTAAAAATTGTTTTTTATGAAAAATGGTAGTTTCGTCCCTGCTCTTCCCTACTTACAGGAAAAGTATTTAAGTTTAGTTTTAGTGTTATGATAAAAAAGCATGTTGACATTTTGGTAAATACATGTAAAAAACAATGTCACAGTAAAATTGATCTTTTGCCAGCATCTATAAGAAAATGCTTTTATTCAGATGCCAAAAATCTGCAACACCTTTATGATTTAATGTCATTATGAATGTCTTAATAGACAATAGCACACCTGATTCTTTTTTTTTTTTTTTTTTTGCACATGTGTAGTTGACAAGTAAGCAGTAAAATGTTTTTTTTTTTTTTTTTTCGTGCATGCGTCCGGTGCACAAATGACAGGTTTAATGCAAGAGACATGAAACACCAGATGGACATGCTGAGAGTGAGGCAAATGAAGTAGTACCACAGCAGGACTAAGGACCTTTATAATAGTAAAAGGACTAATGAATTTGGGAGCTAGTTTACCTGATTGAGACTGGAGGAGTAGGTGATGAGTGGATAACAAGACTTTTTGAAATGTACCTTGGGGCTCTGGTGCAATGGCAGTAGGCGCTGCAATGAGTGATCTCACGAATCATGAATATTGTTGAGTGTATGGCTCCACAAGTGCATTGGCATCGCTTGATAAAGGCCTGGACCGATGGAACAGATGCCTCGGCTTCCCGAGAAGAAAACAGAGGGGGTTGGGGTAGCCTAGACAACAATGTAAAGGGGAAAACCCTGTCGATGATGTGATAGTACAGTTATACACGTACTCAAACCACCCCAACTGTTCGCTTCTCTAAGACAGTTTTCGCTCTGCTAAAGTGCGAAGGAGAAAGTCGAGAATGTGATTACCGCATTCAGCTTGCCTGTTAGTTTGTGGGTGAAAACCTGACAGACAAGCAGTAGTCCCTATCTATTCCTTCCAGAAACAGGAGGTGAATTGAGGACCCCTGTCAGACATGATGTCTACTGGTAGCCCATGGATCTTAAAGACATGATTAAAGACTAATAGCATGGTTTCTTTAGCCGAATGGAGCTTGGAAATGGAAATGAAGTAGGCATAATTCGAAAAGTGATCGACCACTGTGAGAATAGCGGTATTCCCCATGGAGGGCGGTAACCTAGTAAGGAAATCTAAGGGGATGTGCGACCAGGGGTGCAACGGAATGGGTGGCGGTTTTAGAAGCTCCGTGGGAGGGGAGTTGCTCAACGCTTGTTGGGCATTAAGCCGTACAGATGTAAGTTAAAATGCGATGGTCTGCCATTCATCAAATGGGACAGTAGCCCCTTTGAGCCAATGATGCCATTTGCCCAGTGCTAATTGGATGGCTAGGAGTTCTTGATTGACCACATCATAGTTACGCTCAGCAGACGAGAGCTTGTGAGAAAAAAAGGCGCAGGGGTGAATCTTGTCATCTATGACAAAACGTTGGAAAAGGACAGCCCCAACGCCAGTGCTAGAGGCGTCAACCTCCAAGATAAATTGATGAGTAGAACTGGGGGTGACAAAGATGTGTGCAGTAGAAAACAATCGCTTGAGGTGCTCGAATGCAGCTTGGGCTGTGGCTGACTATACAAAACAAGATTTAATGGAGGCTAGTGACATAGGGGACAATTTGACTAAAACAATAATAAAAAAATAAAAAAAACGCAGATAATAATATGCAAACCCCAAAAATCTTTAAAGCACTCCGTGACAACTTGTACTTTGGCCAGATCCATGCTAATTCCATCAGCCGAAACAATAGAGCCAAGAAAAGTGAGAGTAAGCATGGAATACACACTTTCCTGCTTTATTGAAAAGAGATTCTCTAATAGACACTGAAGTACATAGCGAACATGCTGAAAATGGGTCTCGAGAGAGGGTGAAAAAATTATTATGTCATCTAGATGGACAAAAACAGAGATATTGAGCATGTCTCTAAGAACGTCATTTACCAGTTCCTGGAATACAGATGTCGCGTTTACCAACCCAAAGGGAAGAACGCGGTATTCAAAGTGGCAGAGCGGGTATTAAAAGGGGTCTTCCATTCGTTATCATCCTTGATGTGCACTAAATGATATGCGTTACGGAGATCTTATTTGGTAAAAACCTTTGCTCCTTGTAAGATCTCAAAGGCTGATGATATGAAGGGTAGATGATAGCAGTTCTTTACTGTTCTGCTGTTGAGTCCACGATAATTTATAAACGGACGCAGCAAATCGTCTTTCTTTTTAACAAAAAAAGAGGCCCACCGGCTGGCATTTTGGAGTGGACAATGGTACTAGCAGCGAGCGGCTCGGAGGGATATTGCTTAAGCAGGCCAGGTTCTAACCAATTTGGCGCCCTAGGCAAGATTTCAGGTGGTGCCCCATCACATCGCAGTAAATTCCACTGCTAGTGTATAGTCATAAGAAACTAAATAGCTTTTTGATCAACTACTACAAGCTGGGAAAACGTCAGATAAATATGTTAATGCAACGTTATTGCTGAATAGATCTAATATTTACACATATTTGCACATTTGAATGATGGGGGTAGTTGCATTACTATTACTATTTTCCATAACATATATGCCTTTCCATAACATTAGCTGACGTTAAAACTAACAGATAGCACTATAGCTATTTATTGATTAGTAATGTTATGCCATACCTGTCAGCGTTAAGATGTAAACAACATTGGACAACAAATAGCTTCAAATGATAGAATATATAGCAAACAATAGAAAACATTGACTATAACATAAAAGGTTTAGCCTATTAAAATCAATGGCTTATACAAAAATTAAATAAAGCTCTAAAATCTACTTCACTTTTGATTGTATTTGCATATTGATTAAAGTTACTAGTTATTTAGTGAAGAGCAGCAAGTGAATCTCTCATTGTGTTTTGTTTGATAACAGAGGTGTCACTTTTAAAAATGCACAATCTATAATGAAATCATTCGACTACTTTAGTAATAAACTTTAGTAATTAGTTTGCTCAATTAAGAGAATATTAGTTGTGTTTAAAATAAAACAAACAGGACGAACATGTTTACATATTCTAAGTGTATTTGTCTGTTTAAACACACACTCAAATCACCAAAGTATCCCAAACATTCGCTCCTCTATAAATGGTGTGTAGAGAAGACGATCTGGGAACAGTTAATTATATGAAGAACGAGTGTCAGTCAGCATGCATACACTGAATTCAGAGGTTGCGACAATCGATTCACAGCTTTAAAGTAAAGAAAGTGAATGCAGGCATTTTTATATTCATTTTAACCTGCTTTCAAGCCAAAATAAAGCGAAAGTACAATTTTCTTTAACAGCTCTTACAATTCTATCACATTTGAGATCAACTCTGTATTGATGGTACTTTCACTTTTCATATAAAGATTAAACATAAGGTGGAAAATGACAATATTAAATGTGATAGCGGGCATAAATGGGAGGGTTTGACGGGTATGTGTCATGCTAATTTTGAATGCCGTTATCATTTATCGCTTGGATACAGCAAAATAATCATCTTAACACCTATATTATACATCTTAATACCTATATTAACACAATAATATCGTAACACCTCAGTCTTTGTTGCGTTTTTCTTCCTCTTCTTTTTTGCCTCCCCTGCGCACAAGACAGTTTGGGGCATTTTGAGCCAATCAAAAAAAATGAACACTGTGTAGCAGGTAAAGTCTAATTATTCGAATGGGGGGTGTCTTAGGTGATTAGGCTATGGCATCATTATTTTATACTACAACTACTTTGTAGGCTTTGCACCGTGCAGTTAAATTAATGTGGGCATAATACCAACTAGTTTTAAGAATAGTGAAAGTTACACTATTTTTTTCTTCCCCCATTCCTGGCGCCCCCCTGGATGTACAGCGCCCTTAGCATTTGTCTATACTGCCTATGCCATGGGCCAGCCCTGTGTTTGAGTGCTCCATGCTCTAATTCAGATAGAAAATACAATCTCCCACGAGGGGAAGTACATGCTACATCATACGGTTATACGATGGGGAGAAAGAGAAGCAGCCCTGGAGTGACTGAAAACGGCTTGCAGATCATGGTACTCCTCCGTAATGCCTGATAAATCTCCAGTTTCATCATGAAACACAAAAACAAGACACAGCAGAGACGAGACATTTAACTTGTGGTTCAGGTTGGGGGGACAGACAGTGCAGATGAGGCAGGCAGAGGGACTGTCTTTGATTCAGAAAAGCTTCTAGATCGGCGGTGCATCTCCAAGCAATTATCAACACGAATTACCCTTTCAACCAAAGAATCCAGGCATGTGGGAAGTTTATGAGAGAGAAGTTCCTCCTTTAAATTAGCAAAGAGACCATTCAAAAAATGGGCTGAATAGCAAAATCAGCTGCTGACCTTTCACCCTGTCGAATAGCCACAAGCTGACGTGAAGCCTCTCTTCCAAGAGCAGATCTAGTCTTTCAACATCTACTCCTTAAACAAAGCATAACCTACCTGAGCAGCACTCTGACTCTGACTCCCAAACAGCAGCTCCCCAGTCCCTTGCATAAGGAAGTGAGAAGGGAGTGATCGGTGGCATAAGTTGATGGCTGGAGCGAGAAAACCTCCTCGCACTGTGTCAAAAAGGACCGACACTCAGTGGGCTTTCTCGCATAATGTGTTGAGGGTTGCGGGTGTGGGGTTCAGGTAGGTTCAAGTTCTCAGAACTCGATGGAGCCCATGGGTGGAATCTATGCAGCTGGTTGGTGAATTCCGTTACCTGCGCTGAAAGACTCTCCACAGTGTGTTTTGCAGCAGAACGATCCTCTTCGTGGTGACTGAGCATCGCACCCTGGTGCTCGACCGAGGAACGTATGGGGCTTCCCTCAGCCAAATCCATGTCTTGGTGGTCAGATTGTTCTGTTAAGGACAAAATACTGGACAAAAGGCAGGTTAGCAGAGTTTATTGTCTCAAAGTCAAAAAAGTCAGTCTGTCGTTCAAAAAAAAAAAAAAAAATAGAATTTAAAAGACAAACGCAAAGTTGGATCTTCTACAAAATCTCAAAAAGCCACCTGCTCAGCCCGGAGGGAGAAGAAGGTTGGAGGATTTCATAAGCTCACCACTGCGATGCGAAGAACTCCTGCCTTCCAGGTGGTCTGGGCAAAGGGGCAGGTGAAAGCAATCTTCTCACAGGTTCAGCCAAAGTATACCAACAGACGTGGAACAAGATGAGACAGTGCAGGAGTATTATGGTAAATTTGAGAAATGTTGACTAGAGATAACGCACATAGCAACAATTAACTGACAAGAGAGGGTATGAAAAGCAAGGGAGATATAAGGACGCCAGTAAGAGTAAAGCTAAAACAGGTGCCTTGTGATCAGCACTCGCACTGATTGCAAGGACTAACGGCAAAGAGCAGGGCACAGAGGGGAAAAGACTTTACAAGGATCAAACCTGGTCCATGACAACCGTGTAACACGGTCCCAAAATCAGGTGATATTTGACATCTATGTTAAGGTTTGCTTACTGAATGTGCTGTTTTAACCTGGAAAGCAAATTATGTCAGGGCTTCAAAAAAATAGCTTAGTTACTTTTATGCCCGCTCTCCCCTAAAATTAATTAATTTAGTTAATTAATTATATTCATTACTTAAAAGTACAATTACGCATGTGCAAGCTTTCTAATTGAATTTGCTTACATTTACAGATATTCAACAATAAAAACAACAGGTCGGTTTGAAGGCACAACTACTGTTAAAAATCAATACAGTAAATGCTATCATATTAACACCATACATCTGACACTTTTTTTAATGAATCAAGTGTATGATGTTCCTGGTTATCATTTTATTGCTTGTTTGTAAGGGCAAATAAAAGGGTGAGAGGAAGTATTGTATAACAGCAGAACAACTATCAGCCAGATTACATCAGGGTTTATCCTCTTTAACTGGGTCAGAGTTCAGAGTTCTTGTTTGTACCAAGTCATGTACAAACAGCCTCATATTTTCACCAATGAATGAGACGTGTCAGAAACAAGGCTATCTCACTTCATCTGTCTGCTGCATTACTGGGTTAGAGCCTTGCTTTCTAATGTGCTGTTGTTTGTTTCACAGTGGAAATTGAGGATCTCTAATTAGAAATGGCCAGTGTAAATCTGCGGGATTATACATAGTTCTCGAATCCTAAAGAACCACTGTGAAAGATGAGGAAAATTGCTTAATGTCCTGAGAGGAAATTAATTGGGGCTTTATTCATATCCTTCTGCCAATAGCAGACAAATAAAACACTAACAAAAGCTTTGTTTTGTGGCCCTCATTTTGAGAGCTGTGTTATTTAATGTAGTTAGCCTGACCACTCAATTATCCATCTTGCCTTCCTCCTTTATTCAGATGTTCACCCACTCGCTAATTTAGTCTCCATCACTTTTTTTCTCTCGAAGTGCCAGTAATGAATTTCATGGGGTTATGCAATCTTTACTCAATAAGATTAACGTCACATATGCATTTATTATTGGGTAAGCTAGACAAAACTGATAGTGTTACTCAAACTTCGACCTGATCAAATTCTCCTATGTAAAATATACTGTCTCAGTAATGTAATGTTCTTTTCATTAAAGTAGAATAAAATCCCACTCACCTGCATTAATACACACAGCTACCTCTGAAACCAGACAGAAAGCTAGGAGATAATGTGCTTTGCCATTAAGAGCTGTCGTAATTCGGTGCATTTCGCATCTCTCGAAGTGTCCATGAGAATAAATATAGCAATGTGGCTTTTAGAATAAATGGAAATCATTGCTGGTATCTGTTATTATTTCTCTACAATGCCAGCTGAGGAGTCACAAGATGAACCATTTTAATATCTCTCCTGACCACATGCTAACATTACTACAAATTCCTTGGAGGTGCAATAATGCTACGAGGTGCTGTTAGTCAGATCCTGAGTTTCATTTTCTTAACACATCTTCAAATGATTCATGCCATCTTTCTTATATCGATTCCAATTTCTAGAGATGAGATTTTCTAAATAGTGCCAAAGTAAAATGGAGCTGCACAACAAGCAGAGATGTTATGCTACATTGTGAGAATAACAGAATGACGCTTTACTGAGTTGGGACTTGTGTTCATAGCTTTAGTTTAACTTTGTTTTCTTGTGTTTCAGTTGTGCCCAGGTTGCAACAGGGGTGCCTTCAAGGTGTGGCTGTGTAAACTCTGGCCACCCCAATATGATTTTGCTGTTGATACTATTAATTGAAATGTATTTAAGGAAGTTCACAATATTTCAATAAATAAATAAATTGCAGCCAATAAATTATTGTGGATTGATTGGCGTCACTGACGTAGCTGATTCACTGCCCCTCCCCCTCCCCAATCGTTACAGCACGCACACACCTTTAACAGACAGCTATGGCAATTATTTAGTAAACAACAATGGGATAGTCTGGCATACATACAGTACATATCTTCAGTAATTATTTTATGCTCTCTGTTAACCTTTCTAGTTAAATACTAAACGTGTTAACGCTGCTTAGCAAGGCTCAGAATTAGGTAATTTTGATTTACATAGTTTAATGTTTTTGCCTCACAGCAAGAAGGTCGCTGGTTCGAGCCTCGGCTCAGTTGGAGTTTCTGTGTGGAGTTTGCATGTTCTCCCTGCGTTCGCGTGGGTTTCCTCTGGGTGCACCAGTTTCCCCCACAGTCCAAAGACATGTGGTACAGGTGAATTGGGTAGGCTAAATTGTCTGTAGTGTATGTGTGTGTGTGTGTGGATGTTTCCCAGAGATGGGTTGTGGCTGGAAGGGCATCCGCTGTGTAAAAAAACTTGCTGGAGAAGTTGGCGGTTCATTCCGCTGTGACGACCCCGGATTAATAAAGGGACTAAGCCGACAAGAAAATGAATGAATGAATGAATAATAATGTTTTCACCTTTCTATAGAACGTTCACTTTTGCTGATTAGGCTACACATTTGAAAAAAAATTAAGGATAAGTGAAGTTTTTAAACTAATTTCGAGAGGAGCACGTGATATAATTGACTGCAGCTGGCCACCTATCTACACTCATTAGTTAGCCTATCAGATCTATCCTAACTAACTATAAGTAGCCTAGCTAGATATTACTATCTTTTCTTCATTTTCCGAAGAAGCTAACGACAGGTCCGCTCTAGCTTCTCCAAAAGTTACTCACGGACAAACCGGATCCTCCACATCTCCTACTATTCTTCAACTACAATACCATACCACCATTACTACCATCGACTACGAAAAAGACAAAAAACAATAATAACAGCGACAGCAGCGGAGATCACAACAGCATCAGCGCAGCTACAGACAAGAAAGAAATCTCCGCGCTCCCTGAAACACCAGCCCCGTCTCAACAACACCCAGCCCAGCCTGAAAGTCAGCTCGAGACCGAGGCTCCAATAAGAGGCCGTAGGCCTATCCAATCCAGCCAGATCACAATGCAATCCCCAGCTCCTCTATGTACCTTCTCCAGCATCATCATGTGTCACTCATATCCAACAACGACTATCACTAAACTCCTCAAAACTCCTAGACGCCGGGACCACAATTCAAGCTGCTGCATTAAACCCAAAAGACTTACGAATCCACGTCTTCACCGCCCCCGCCCCCCCAGGACATAAGACGTTCCTGCCATGCCCCTATCCCCAACAGACTATATACCGCAATCACTCCGCCACCCCGGGGCATCAATGAAAGCATTAAAAAGCAATATTGGATTTGGACATACTGCAGCAATCATTAATTCTAAACACGAATAAAACTTATCTCCTGGACAATAACGCAACTCTTAAACTTCCACCTCACCTCTTCCAGCGATCCTTACCACCTACGGGCTACGTACCCTGCCACTCTACCTTGCATATCCCTGCTTTTCCCCCTCTCATTTTACACACTTGCAGCTACTGCGGCGACGCATACGCCGTCAGCCAAGTCTAGTGAAAACAGAAATTACTTATCGACTTTTGTCAATACGTTTAAGCTTTTACTATATTAAGTTTGCAAACTGACCCAATTTTCTGAATTTCTCATTCCAGGTTTTGTCTACTGGGTCTCCCTTCCCATAACCTCACTAGCCGTCCACCAACGCTGAACCAGAAATCACAGAGCAATTAATCAAGAAAGAGATCGACAATAAATTCATGATCGGCCCCTTTTTTCTCGTTCCCCCGTTAAGCACATTCATATCAGCCATACTGAAATGGGCATTAGAACGTTTTTAAAAACGTCTAATAACGGCTCCTTCATTTCCTCATAATTCTGCCTTTTTCAGCATTAACAGCATGATTCTGCCTAATGAAGATGCTTTAAATTATCACGATATAAACCAAGCAATTTCTCTAATTAATCTAGACGGCTGCAACACTTGGTTGCAAATCAACATTACACCCGCCTTCCGATATACCCCAATTTCTGGCATTAATTGGAGGTCACAATTTTATTTAGTAGTCCGTTTAACATTCGGATGCAGAAGTAGCCCACACATTTATGCCTTAAAAACGATCAGCTGGATTTTCGCCAATATCTACGCCGTTTGCATGTAATTCATCTACTAGAAGTTTCCCGTTTCTCTCTCCCTAATATCCTCCAGCTAAATTTAGTGACCGGTTTCCCAATATTTGCATTCCCATCACAGAAGAACCTCCGACTGAAGCACTTCTATAGAATTCTTAAGCATCAATTAGGAGTGGCAGAATTTCAAGCATCCATAGGTTACTTGAAGAAATCGACAAATTTGTTCCCTTTTATATTCTGGAAGAAACAAGATCACGCTAAGCACGAACTGCTCTCCATCTTAGAACATCAAACACACATGCGCATTATAACACAGGGATGCCTTTTCGTCACTCACCTCCGTCATCTCGCAGCATCAATCCTCGGAGTAGATGAAAAAGTATCTATATCCGATCTTGGCCGTAAAAACTCGGCCTGAAGGGCGTCGCGCACCGGAGGCGCCGACGGCGCAGTGACGCGGCGCACACATGACAGGGGATAGTAGGCTTATGCACACCAGACACACGCATTCATACGTTATCTAAAAATAAACTAATTAAATGTACAAATAGCGCTTCGCGGCACGGCAGAATACAAAGTGTCCTGAATTGTGGCTGGGCACTGCGGACAGCCGCATTGACTTCCATAGTATTTATTTTCCTTCCTATGGAAGTCAATGGTTACAGGTTTTCAGCTTTCTTCAAAAAATGTTGTCTTTAGCGTTTAACACGGGAGTCACCAACCTCTCGGTTCCCAAGAAGAGCTACTTCTTGGGTACCAATTAATGTGGAGAGCTACCAGTTTGATAAACACTTCTCAAATAACAAATTTGCTCAATTTACATTTAATTATAATTTATGTTTTTGGTAATAATTAATAGTATTCATCCATGTGAAGACACTGATCATGTTAATGATTTTCACAAAGTTACCCACAATGATTTAACAGGGTAGAAAATACCCTGTATTTATTATATCAATGTGCAACACTTTATTTTTATGTATCTATGCAAATATTTACATTTTTAAATGATTACTTCTATATTAGATGAAGCTTACTAGTAAGTGGCGCTATGGTGAGCTATTTTTGAAACAGGCCTGTGGGCAACACACGAGATCCTCGTGGGCTACCTGGTGCCCGTGGGCACCATGTTGGCGACCCCTGGTTTAACAGAAGAAAGAAATTCATAAAGGTTTGTAACCATCAGGCGGTGCTTAAAGCATGCGACCTGCTTTATACTTTCCTTCCTTAAGCGCTGGAATAAAAGCCCATTCATTTATTAGCTATCCAATTTCATCCTCAGTATATCCTTTTAACACAGACGCCGCCCCCTCCGTAGGGGATAACTGTTGTACATGTTCCTAGTTGCATAAGGAAATTGCTGACTCTCTTTTTGCTTTATTTCCAGAAACTGGTACCAGAAGCAGAGCCGCAGCCGCAGCCGTCCCCATCCCTCCTTTTAAGATGATCTTTTAATCCCATAACCACAGCATACACAATTTGCATCAACATTCATAAATACATTTTAATTTACCCCAGAACACCTCATCAGTTTCTCACTGCTTAACACATCCACACATTCCATTCCCCTCACAACACTTCATTTCTGTTTTCCCTGCTTACAATCAGTCTATACATCACATACTTGCATTCTTACAAACACATTCAAGACAATTCCATCAAGAGTTATTTAGGTGGAATTAAATTCTTCCACAAACTCATGTACGGCTCCATTTCTGATTCTAATTTGATTGCTAATCTGATTGCTAATTCACAAACCAGCCTTATTAAGGGCATTCAGAATTACCCCCCCCCCCCATATACCAGATTGCCCACCACACACAACATACTCTCCAAATGCATTTGCACAATCAGAAAAGGCTACCTATCCTTTCATACAGACCACACTCTAGATGTAATGTATATTCTTGTTTTTTCTTTTTTGGATTTCTCAGATGTTCTGAATTAACAGTAACGCCAAATTTCCACCCCACCATCACAGATCTGACCTCGATTAACGAAACAATTTCCTTCCTCTTCAAGCAAAGTAAACAGATCAATCCAGAAAAGGACATTGTATCTTCATATTCAATATTCCCTCCTCCACAAGCCCATTCCAAATACTCCTAGCTTCATACACTATAGGAAAACACTAAGCGCAAGTCCCCCAGCCCCCCTTTTCATAGAGGACACACAACACAGAGTAACATGTTTTTTGGTTCCAAAAACACCTTAAAGTCATAAGACCATTTAGGTTTCCCACCAGATTCATACTCCAGTCACTCATTCAGAATTGGAGCCGCCATCACAGCAACACACAAAGGGCTATCGCAACAACACATACAAACACTAGAACGGTGGTCTTCTGACGCCTTCAAATCTTATATCCGACTCAGCCACAGCCATCTCAGGGAAGCTCACCAGCCCTCACCAGCAGACGCAGTAATCCCAGCGGCCAAGGGCACGGGCCTAGTCCAGGGAAAGTATACGACCCAACCATACCAGCTTCCCGAGGGCAGAGGAACTACCCAGTCTCCAAAGGGCGCGGGCATGACCCAGCCATCTAACTTCCTTTCTTCCCTCCAGCTGATTTGCACTCAGCATTCTCCCCCTTTTCACTCACCTAACTCCAGCAGGAGTTCTTTCCCTGCCCAGGCCCCCCTGTCACCCCCGCCCCCCCGGCCGCTGCCACAGAAGTTTTCACTGCCCCCCAACCTTTCTAACTTCTGTAGGACCCAATCCCCCTTCCCTTCCCCTTCCCTTATAATGACTCCACCAGGATTCCCGACCACCCCATGGCTCTGACCCCTGCAGGGGTCTCCCGAGTCTCTACTCCCGCAAGAGTATTCACAGCCCACACCAACTCTGCTCGGGTTGCTGCAGGAACCTGTTTTACCCTTTGCTCCAAAGGAGCCGCTTTACCTTTTCTTTTTCAAATAACTATATCCAGCAGCCGGATATAGCATTTCAAGCCTTTTGAGGAGTTTCTTCGAATAAACGGCTGCTGTCCCGAGCTTTATGCATTTGGGGAGTTCTCGAGAACCACCTGATCTCGTACTCCCCTCACATGCTCTATGGACCTGGCGGAGCCCTGGGCTCAACTATCTCCGAGCTCAGGGTTCTCTCCCGGGACAGCATGCCAAACCTGCTTACAGTTGTCAAGCAATATCTAAATGTGGACTCTTGAAGTGTAGTTTTTAAACTAATTTCGAGAGGAGCATGTGATATAATTGACTGCAGCTGGCCACCTATCTACATTCATTAGTTAGCCAATCAGACCTATCCTAACTCACAATAAGTAGCCTAGCTAGATAATACTCCCTTATCTTCGTTTTCCGTAGAAACCCCCATCCACCCCTTTCTCCTCCTTTTCTCCTTTACAAAAAAGGGGAGCTCTCGAGAACCACCTGATCTCGTACTCCCCTCACATGCTCTATGGACCTGGCGGGAGCCCTGGGCTCAACTATCTCCGAGCTCAGGGCTCTCTCCCGGGACAGCATGCCAACCTGCTTACAGTTGTCAAGCAGTATCTAAGAGTTAACTCTTGAAAGTTCTTTTAAGTTGTTTAGAGTTGTTTGTGAGATTTATGCTCTGGGTTCATGAGATTATACACTTTTTATTTAAAAATCTAGCTTATTTGGCACCTCCATTGTTTTGCTTGTTAGCTTACAAGGGCCAGAAATCTCAGTGATTTTGTGGATGTATTTTGCAAAAAGGTGCATCAATAACAAAAAAAAAAAAAAAAAAAAAAAAAAAACTGTATTAATAAAATTGTGGCTTAAAAAGGAATATGGATACATGATATTATTATTATTGAGTGTGTGTACATATAGTAATGCCTTTTGTTCAGTTTGCTCATTTGTTTTATACATTTTTTTATTGATCTTCATTCATTTTATACATGGCATGTATTCTGTACAATAAAAGTATGTGAAAAAAAACTGACCTGAAAGGTGTTTTTAAATTAAACATTGATTTTTGTTTTGTTCACATTTACTTGCTGAATTATTTCAAGAAATGCATCTCAATATTTGAAAAGTAGTGAATAAAACTAATTAATTAAAAAAAAATAAAAAAAAATCATTTACCAAACACAAAAATATAACATTACACTAAATTCATCATTTTTTGTGTGCCACCATAAGATTTTGTGTGGCCTCATCTGGCCACCTTAAGAACATTTTCTGTGGGCACCACTGGTTAGGAAAAATGGTTCGCTCAGATTTGGCATAATTTTGGCACAGCAGGCATTCATCCAGCCCTGTCATATAACATATGGGCCAAACATGGCCCTGGTTTAGCAGATGTGGCACTATCTTTAAGGCGGCACACAATAATTGGACCAGATGTAAAATGTAGTATTTGGTCCTGATGTGGTGACTGATGTGGTGACGCGATGATGCAGTAGGTAGTGCTGTCTCATCACAGCAAGAAGGTCACTGGTTTGAGCCTCGGCTGGATCAGTTGGCTTTCTGTGTGGAGTTTGCATGTTCTCTCTGCATTTGCGTGAGTTTCCTCTGGGTGTGGGCATTTAAAATAAATTTTACTAATCAGATCGCTTCGAGAGAAAAAAAACCCGTCCGTAGCACACCTAAATCGCAATAATTCATGGGTTTATCAATTTCATTGCAGTCTTGACACACTGGCCCAGTTCAGGCTCATTTATGGGTTATTAACTTGGCCCAGATATGGTCCTTGTTTGGCCCTTGTCTAGATGTCAGACTTAGTCATGTTCCCTTATTTACTGTGGCATGTGGGCCAAGCAAAAGCTGAATGTTTGGGCCAGAGCTGGGCCAGAGTTTTTGTGCTATGTGGGTGGTTACTCATTTGCTCATTTGCTTTTTTCATACCTGTGCCTGACTACAACTAACAAATAAGTTTGAGAAGACTAATAATTATAATATTTGTATATTTAATGTATTTTAATTTCTATTCAAGGTTTCTATTTAGATTGTATAGAAAATGTGCAGTAGTAAAAGAAACTTTTTTGTTGTGCTGATTAAACTCTTTACATTCTGATAGCATGGATTAAAGTAAATGATCTAAATGTATTCATATGTATTTTTATATTCCGGGCAAGGCATAAGACAAAAAAAAAAAAAGTTTGTCCAATTAAAAATTGTCGGGCCGACAAATAACTTGCAACAGTTAACTCAAACTATCTGTTAACGAGTTTAAATGATAAAATTCCTGCGCAGCCTTTTTAACCAGATAAATCTGTCACTTATATGTACACATGAAGCATGGTGGGCGTCACAGTGGCGCAGTGGGTAGCACGATCGCATCACAGCAAGTAGATTTCTGGTTCGAGCCTCAGCTGGGTCAGTTGGTGTTTTTGTGTGGAGTTTGCATGTTCTCCCCGTGCTCGCATGGGTGCTCCGGTTTCCCCACAAGTCCAAAGACATGTGGTACAGGTGAATTGGCAAGCTAAATTGTCTGTAGTGCATGTGTGTGAATGAGAATGTATGGGTGTATTCCAGCGATGGGTTGCAGCTGGAAGAGCATCCGCAGCGTAAAACATATGCTGAATAAGTTGGTGGTTTAATCCGCTTTGGCAACCCCAGCTTAATAAAGGGACAAAGCTGAAAAGAAAATGAATGAATGAATGAATGAATGAATGAATGTTTAGGTGTTGGTTTCAGTCATTTACACTTAAATTTCTTAAAATTATAAGTTTCTTAAATAGCTTTTTACTGCACCTAATTGGTATTGAAATTTCCATTCTCAACTGGCATGTTGGCATGTTTCACACAGACCACATAATATAATTGCGAGGCTTCTAACTAAGTTATCGAATGCAGCTGCTGTCACTTCCATTCATCCATATTACAAACTGCTTATAACCTAAGTGGTTGTATTACTGGAGCCTGCCTTATTATATATTATATTTAATTAACATGAGTTTCACTGAGAAGATGTCCTTCAAATTTGACAATTATCAGCTCTTGAACATTATTAAAGTTGTTAAATACTGCTTTTAAAAGTGATGTGTGATTAGTCAGAGATGTTCAATGGAAAAACCTGCAAGGTCATATACTTAAGCTCAATGATCTGAAATTGCATTTTTATGGTGTCAATAGATGTGAGACTTCACTTTTCTGAATACACATATAGAATTCAGATTAAACCACAATCTACTGCCTAATCTTTAGCACGTTTGGCCTTAAACATTTATTTTAGATTGATATAGCTTTGGGTTTTGACTAAAGCACTCTTTTATAAGAGAAGTCATAGTCAATTTTCTGAAAAATAGGATTTAGTCTATGCCACATAATTAATTCCGGTATCCACTAACAATGACTGAATGTCACACACCTCTGGCAGAAATTAAATGATGTTAAAGCTGTACTGTGAAGTAGAAGCGTAGACCCTTTTATCTTTCATTAATAAGACCATCTCTGGCCTTTAAAACCAATTGAGAATTTGCATTGGTGTAAGCTGTGAGCAAATATGGCCCTTCAAAAATCACCTCTGATTTAACCTCCTTTGTTCAGCATTTTGAAATTGGAAGGTCAAATTGAATGCCGGGATAATCACCACAAAATACAACTTTTTTGGTACCATAGGACTTGCAAATTTAAAAGGTCACTGCTTTACAGTTCTCTACCATCTTCATGTTAATTTTTTTTCAAATGTTCTTCAGAGTTTTGAAGAAGAGCAGAGATTCTTCAAATCTGATTCTTCTTAACTCCCATGGCCTTATCAAAAACCACCAGTATTAAGGACTAACTATGTACATTTAACTTTAATTAGAAATAGCAAAAAAAAAAACAAGTAATTGTAACTTGTTATAGTTACTGAGAAAACAAATACACATGGATATTTATGTAAAGCTAAGATATCCAGAATAATATTTGTTTTATTGTGCCCAACTGAGCCTGTTTACTCTCAAGGTTTTTTATCCTTCACTTTTGTCAATTGGGGAAGTTTGTTCCTCACCACTGTTGCAGCAGGCTTCCTTGGCTTGGGATGTGTGTGGCTGAATATCGTTGGATTTGCTCTTCAGTGTTTGGACTTTCAGCAGTGAAAATTAAACCACACTGAACTGAACTAAACTGAACGTTAACTCTGAAAACTGGACTGATGCAGTTTCAATTTACTAGAATTTTTCTATGTTAAGTTGCTTTGACACAATCTAAAGTGTAAAAGTGCTATAGAAATAAACATGAATTGAATTGATTGATAATACGGACACAAAGACAAACTGAGAGCAAGAAGATTTACTGAAAAAAAATGAATTTATTGTGGAAGCAGGAAAACTGTATGTTCCTGGATCTTGTTTGTGGGATGTGTTTTTCTTTTCGTTAAATGATGGCCTCTACTTTTTTTCTTGCAGTCTAAAATTCCAGTTTTTTTTTATTCAGTGTGACCCTGGTGGAGTTTCTTTGTTAGCCATGCTTGTCAGAACTCTCCTCAAATTATTGAGGTATCCTCTCAGTTCTCAAAGTGGATTACTTAATTGACGAGATGTATTCTCCCAACTGGAATACTTCAGTCTGTAATGCATTACACATTCAATCTGCTCCTGGACATGCTCCATGGTGGCGTGATGAGGAGCCATATTTAAATCACAGGGGTGCTTCCTGAACAGCTGCTCAAGGGGTGTGAATCTTGTATACTGTAGATCAGTGTTTCTCAACCACGATCCTGGAGGCCCACCAACACTGCATGTTTTGTATTCCTATTTTATCTTTCAGTGTCTGCTAATCTGAATCAGGTGTGTTTGGTTAAGGAGACATGAAAAATGTGCAGAACTTGTGGTCCTCCAGGAACATGGTTGAGAAATACTGCTTTGGATGAATAGGGTACTTCATAAATGCTGAAGCACAATTTCAGGAGCTCGTTACCCAATCTTCTGCCACCACCTCCAGTGTTTGCTTTAACATTTGATTAAAGCTCTCGGCCAAACCATCTGTTTATGGGTAACAGACAAAGATGCTGAGCTTTTTTAACTTGAACAGGCAGGAATGGACCGCCATTAGCCATGATATGAACGTTGTTCTGCAGTCAGTCATGGTTTCAGAATATATATACTGACCCAGTTGAATAGGTGAAAGATCTTTTTGCAATGAATTTGGCAAGGCCATCTGGAAGAGAACTGCTTCAGGATGTCAAGGGATCAAGTCCACAATGACTAAGATGTGTTCAAGGTCGCAGGCAGTGGGTCCACCAGGACCATTCCAATGCAGGTGAAGAGCACCTCAAAGATTGTGTAGCAAATTGGCTTACAGGCAAATATGAAAAATTAATCTTAACGATTTATAAATGATTATGGATGTTTGAATCAATTATATTTAATAACTTCATGTAGCTAAATGTATGTAAGTTAATATTCCATTCAGTTTGCTTCTTCTTAGTCTCTTTCAGCTGCAACCCAGTAAGGGAAAATATCCCATACACTTATTCAATTCACTTATACCACGTATTTGGACTATGGGGGAAACCACAGCACAGAGGGGGAAACAACTCACCCAGCTGTGGCTCAAACCTGCCATCTTCTTGCTGTAAGTGAAAGCAAGTGCCAACCACTGAGCCACCGTGCCACCACACAAACATTCCATGGTAATATTAAGTTTGGTGTCCGCAAAACTATTCCTAATCTGCTGTTTAGCTTAAAGCAGGAGTGCCCAAGCTTAGTCCTGAAGGATCGTTGTTCTGATGTCAAACTCCGGGGGCGTTTTCTTTCGTGTTTGCCGGGTATTCATTGTCGTTCACTTTGACTTTATGACAGCTGAGATCTTACAGTGTGGCATGAGAGCCATGTTCGAGCAGTCTGACATGCTGCAATTGTTAAAGATTATAAAAAATCCCACAGTGTCAGCTGGCCTTTAGTTGGTGTAGTTGTGTTTGATCAGGGGTGGAGCTTAACTCTGAAGAAACCTTCCATCAAACCATTTTTAAGAGGCCTACAAGTGTATTCTAATTATTAAAAATGTATCTTACTTGCATATGTCTCTGTCATAAGTAAAGAAGAAGTGAACTCAAATGCAGAAAACAGAAAATCTTTATTTAAGGAGTCTCAGGAAAAGCAAAAAACCAAAGTAACCCAGTAAAATATTCCGAAACAACAGGACGCTCGCTTGCTTGCAGTCCTGGACACAAATACAGGGTGAGTAACAGATAGAGATGACTGGCGTAAAACTGACGTTTTGACACAGTGTCGAGATCCCAAAGCGCAAGTGCATGATCTGAAACACCCATGTCATGTGACTAAAGTGATTCGAAACACCTGGTCGCATGACTAAAGTGATTCAAAACATTGATCATTTCAAAAGCGTTTCGAGATCTGAGAATCTGCGTTTGACTGTCAATTTAGCATCATTTTTGTAACTGTTAAACAATAATTAAAATTTTTACAGTACTGTGATGGTTGGGTTTACAATGGGAAATTTAATTAATAATATAAATAATTCTTGTTAACTTCTGGCCACAACTGTATCCGATCTAGCAACAACCCTGTTTTATGACCAAAACAAGACATATTTATTCACAAAGTGTTTATTCGGATGTCTGACCAATGCTGAAACAAAAACGGTACAAGAACAAAGCATTTCAAACTAATATTAAAGCATTTCAAAGTAGCTGTATCAGTCTGGATTCAAACCCACTATCCCTGCAAACCCTAACCACTCTACTAAATCACTTGAAGGTCCATTCTTACAAAGTGGGCTTTAATATTTCAATTTGCTCAACTGTCATTTGCTGAAGCTGTTCCAGTGCAATACATAAAAAATGACCAATAGGTGTCACCGTAGAGTGGGGTTTCGAAACGTTTCGAAGCTTCAACACATTTGCTTCGACTGTTTCATGAAGCCTCACTTTGCCCACCGTTAGTAACAGAATGCTTCACACAGACACACAATCGACAACATACTGACAAACATGAAGGGAAGTGACGTGCTATATATAGGAAAAAAAGGGAATAAGAGGCAGGTGGAATGAAATAGCTGAAATGACCTGTGCTCCTGTGACTGCAAATAAAACTGGTGAAAAGACGTAATCTTTAACACAAAGCAGGAGAAGAGAGCAAGAACGCAAAGTACTGTGACAGTCTCGGCCACTGGGCAAGCATTCAATGCCATCTCAGATGAAAGTCTTGATTGTTGATTTCATAGTGTGGAATTTCTTCTTAAGTGAAGGTTAAGTGAAGAATGACTTCCTTTGTATTATGATTTAGAATGATGAGGCCTGGCTGGAGCATACGGTGCACTCGTAATTACAGGTAAGTACACAACTCTTTCTACCTGTGTATTTCTTGTCTGTCTATTTTCCTTGTCTTACTGTTGAAAACAGTAGTAGCCTTTAAGTACTACAGAAGCAACACCTACCTTATTATCAAAGTAGATTCAAAGTCCTGAGTGAGTAAACTCTAATGAGAGTTCTTATACAAACTATGTAAGTGAGATAGGCCAATGTAAACCAGATGAGGAGACTATAAATTTGATAGCAAACATAAAACAGGTAACATTAAGTGATTTAGAAATTCTATAATAAGGCATGCATTAAAAGAATACACTAACTGACAAAAGTCTTGTCATCAATCTCAGTTGTCACAAATGCATCCCAATCATCACAAATACTGCAGAAGTCCTATTGAAACCCGCATAGACCCAAGATTCTCACAGAAATCAAACAAGTTTGGTGAAGGGTGTGCGAGAGATCTGCGGAGTGGATGGCGACATTAACAGCCTGAGGTATCTAGACATTTGTGCTGCCCATTACATTACAAACCACAGGGGAGGGCAAATTCTCCATCAGTATAGCGCTACTTCTCATACTTCACCCACCACATCAAATTTCCTGAAAGCAAAGAAGGTCAAGGTGCTCCAGGAATGGCCAGTCCGATCACCAGACATGAACATTATCAAGCATGTCTGTGGTAAGATGGAGGAGGCATTGAAGATGAAACAAACACTCTTGATAAACTCTGGGATTCCTGCAAGAACGCTTTCTTTGCCATTCCAGATGACTTTATTAATGTTATTTGAGTCAATATTGGTATCTCAAAAGTATATATGTAGCTACAAATTTTAAGAGGAACAGTTTTGTACTTTTTAGGTACTAATATGTACCCTTGAGGTATTAATATGGCCTGTTTAGGTACAAACTTGTACCTTTTGAAAAGGTACCATCCCAGTGACAGCTCACTTACCTATATTTCAGAAAGTGTAGAGACCTTTGCTTTTCATATAAACCATTTCAGATACCAAATGATCAACTAGAAGCCAATTTAATATTTGTTGATCCTAAAACTTGGATAGGCGACAAGACTTTTGTCACGTAGTGTAGAATACCAAAAATGATAGACAACACAATAGTGGCACAAATACTATCCTGAAAACGTGCAGGTTAAATTGTAACTGTGTATTGTCTGTCTGTGAATTGATACAGACGTCTTGTTTATAAGTAAGTGTCTTTCTCTTTCTTTGCTGTGTTTCAAAGGATTTATAAACAAACTAAAATTATTTAGGTCATACACCCTCTTATCTAGACATTACCATGGTGATCAGAGACTTATTCTGAGTTGAGGTAACGGGGAAGCAACTATAACACATGGTCTGCTTGTTGTTTGGTGACAGTTTTTGTGGATTCCACTTATAGAACTGTTAAGCCACAAAGATCCATCCTGGCTATGGTTTCGCTCTTATTAGCATCATAATGTTTATATTGTGGTGGACACCACAACAAGTATTATTGTAATCTTATTGATTTGGTGCACGATCAACTAAATACTCAGGCCCAGGAATGAGAAAGAAAAAGACAGAGAGTGGGTTTCCACAGGGGAATTTTAAAAAATAGCAGTTATCAGCGCTAGTCTTGTGTCTCCAATCACTTTTCACTTGCCCATATTTTCCACCATTTGTGGTGAGGTGAGTGACAACACAGACATCTCCCTGCAAGGTCATTTACTGAAAATGGTAAATTTGCATTGTGCAGGTGCTTGGAGGAAGTCCAACCTAGTGTCCATGAGTGGAGAGACGTGCCGATCTTTAGTTGCTCAAGTCTGCAATGGTAATAAAGCAACAGCATTAAAGGTGTTTGTATAGTTTAAGCTCACTCTGTCCTTCGAAGCGCACGCTTATATGCACATCTCCTGTATTGTCTAAAGTAAAGACGATCGGCACATGCTCCAGATTGATTGCAGTGGATGTGCTGTTCCCATGACGACACAGATCTTACACAGGTAGACTCTGCTTCACTTATTTTTTGATGTGCATAATGCCTCCTGCCATTTTATTTATTTTTTATTATTAAAGCAATGCTATTCTGATGCTGTTTAGTACTTTTGTTTGTATTATGCGGTTTAAGAAAGAAATTAGGGTTTATTTAACATTTCAGTGGTTCACCACCCTCTAAAAAAACCTTGATTTTTGTATATAACCCAATGGATGAGTTAAACATATTTGGTGCTTTGTTGGGTTATTTTTAACCTTTATTGGATTGTTTATTTATAACTTAACCAGTTGGGTTATAAATTTGAATTTTAAATTTGAATTTTAAATTCAGCTCTATTATGCTTGCTTAATGTTGTTTTTGCGTTATAAAGTTTATTTAAGCTAACGCAATAATATTGTTGTTATTTTTATCAAATTACCTCTCTGTGTTGTTTTTATATTCGTTTCATCATCCAAGATCATTTAGAAGCATTTGGATGTGGTTAAAATGTATTGTACACTGTGGAGTAAAGCCTGCTGCAGCTGCTGGACAGTCTCTACAGCACACAGAGCTCCATATTCTGCTCCATTCATGATTTCTGCTTGCACAGGTTATAACTGTCTGCACACTCTAAAAAACAAAATTAAGTTATATATTTAACCCAGTGGTTGAGTTAAGCATTTGTTGGATTATTTTGAAATTATTTATATACTTTGTTTTGTTTGTGATTCTTGATTTATTTTAACAAAGGTGTCTGGAACTAAAATGTAATGGGAAAAAAAAATATTTTCAATATTTTTGAACATGGTGTGTTATTTATTTACCCAGCCATAATTATACAATTAATAGTAGTACTAGTAATAGTAGCAATGATAATACCAGAATGGAAAAAATTCAATTTAATCAAAATAACCCAATACATTATATAACTCAATGCATTAAGTTAAAATAACCTAGTTGGGAAGGTGCTATAATAACCTATATTTGGGTTAAATGTTGGGGTATTTTTAACCCAACTATTTTAACAGTGTATGTAACTCTTGCTTAACATGCTAAAGCTCCAAAAAGTTGATTGACATGTTCCCATCATAGTGTTCTTCTCCCTGCACATGGAATTTTGGCTGAACTCGATGTTTACTTTATTAAAAACAAAGAACTGCAGTGCATCATTTTGAATAACCTTGTAACATAAGTGTGGGTTATTTTACAACATAAAAGTCAAGTCTCACACACTTTGAATGAAACGTGCTTTAAAAAAAAAAAAAAAGGAATCACTGTAGAATATCCTGTGATGTCTAATTTGATGTCTTTGATTTGAATGGATCAAAACAAAATGTGCAAGCAGGAGTTATTGATGACTCAAATGAAGGATGAACTGTAACGGCTCAGATTTACGTGTTTGTGCTTTGTTTTTGAAGGTTATAAATGTATTTGATTTATTTCCATATATTCTATTCATATATATTATTTTTAGATATGTATACTTTTAAAGATAACAAAAGTTAATGTTATAAATGCGTTCGTCTTGATATAACATGCTCCACTGTAGCTTTCAATCAGTTGATTGGTTGGAATGTTCCAGTAGCAGGAATATTGTGCTGTCAATGATTTGATTATATCATCAGTATATTCTACCAAACAAACTGTTTAGACCAATTATTAAAGACAATGCTTCATCGTCTGTTTGAATGCCTGTTTAAAAACTGGCCTTGAAGGACTGCCATTTGATCAACAAGAATGAATAAATGAATGTTAGCATTTTGCATGGTGATTAAACCTTTTTTATGGTTTTAAATGTGTATTAATTTAACCTCAAAATAAATCTCAAAGTACAAAGAGTGGATAACGTGATTTTATGATGGCTGTGCTTTAAAATGAAAACCTTTGAGTACTGTAAGGTTAACACAAGTTGGTTTAAATGTTTGAAAATTATTTCAGATATTTAAAAAGTATTAAACATTCTTTAGAAGCTTGGAAATGTATCGAAATCCAAAGTGCATTACTTTAATACAAAAGTTTTGTCATGAAACTACACACACACACACACGCACACACACGCACACACACACACACACACTGAGAGATCAGTGATGCAAGTGATTGGTGGCTGTTGCCTCATTGAAATGCCTTGGTGTTAGTGCTAGCAATCTGTAGCACTTTTGGATACCCTCCTCTACCCCAGCTCCAGTGTATAGATCTGCTACAGGGGCCGATTATGTTTGCAGCAGCAGTGTTATAGTGTCAGAACGCATGTCTGTTTGTATTATTTTGTTTGTATTATTTCGTTTGTATTATTTCAGCTAGAATAAAAGCCATTTCAAGGTTAATATTATTAGCCCATTTTAAGCTATTTAATTTTTCAATAGTCTTCAGAATGAACCATCGTTATACAATAACTTTCCTAATTACCCTAACCAGCCTAGTTAACCTAATTAACCTAGTTAAGCCTTTTAATGTCACTTTAAGCTGAATTGAAGTGTCTTGAAAAATATCAAGTAAAATATTATTTACTAGCATTAGGGCAAAGACAAAATAAATCAGTTATTAGATATGAGTTTTTAAAACTATTGTGTTTAGAAATGTGCTGAAAAAAATCTCTCTATTAAACACAAATTGGGAATAACAAAAAAAAAAAAAAAACGGGGGCTTATAATTCTGACTTCAACTGTTGTTAATGGCAGATCATGACTGCATTACAGTTACACCACTACACCAGTAGTTATAACACAACGCTAAATGTTATTTCAAAAATCAGATCAAAACATAATCTTTGGATAAGATCTGTAGGAAACTAGCCCAGCACAAACTGACAAATATCCTAAAATTCAACATATGAGCCTATGTTTTTAGGTGTGGTAAAAGTATGAGCCAAATTTTTTATTCTGGTATGTTGATTTATTAGAAAATAATGCACCCCTGAGCAGCCATGGGGTAAAGCTTATCATCCATTATTCCTTACATAATTCAGTGAGCTGGCATCAATTATTCATGACATCCACAAATGACTTTCTTCTTTCATATGAGGCTGTTTGCCATCAGCTTTGCTTCCAGGTGAATCATTTAGGTCAGTGGTCACCAAACTTGTTCCTGGAGGGCCGGTGTCCTGCAGATTTTACCTCCAACCCTAATCAAACACACCTGAACAAGCTAATCAAGGTGTTACTATAGTATACTTAAAACATCCAGGCAGGTGTGTTGAAGCAAGTTGGAACTAAACCCTGCAGGGATACAGGCCCTCCAGGACCAGGATTGGTGACCCCTGATTTAGGTTCCACTGAAGTATTGTGGAATGCACAGCTTTGTTTGATGTGTTGACATTATTTTAACAGGCAGGGTGGGACATATTAAATAACAAATGGCTAATAGTGTTTGTCTGCTAACAGCTCAGCCAGCCAGAATACTGTATCAACACTCTGTATGTACAGTGTATGAATAATGCTGGGTTGTCATAACCTAATGTCAAATATGAACAAACCCAACATTGGGTTATTTTTTTAATAATACATTTTCATGTAATGTGTTACTAAGATAATAATTAATAATACTTCATCACATCAAATTCTTTAAATCATAGGTCAATATTTAAGAATGTTTATTAAAAACAAAGTTGTGCTAACATTAGTTAATGCACTGCGAGTTAACATGAGGCAGCACGGTGACTCAGTGGTTAGCACTGTCGTCTCACAGCAAAAAGGTCACTGGTTCAAGTCCCAGCTGGGTCAGTTGGTGTTTCTGTGTGGAGTTTGCATGTTCTCCCCATGTTGGCGTGGGTTTCCTCCAGGTGCTCCAGTTTCCCCCACAGTCCAAACACATGCGCTATAGGTGAATTGAATTAACTAATTTAGTCGTAGTGTGTGAGTGAGTGTGTATGGATGTTTCCCAGTATTGGGTTGCGGCTGGAAGGTCATCCACTGTGTAAAACATATGCTGGAATAGTTGGTGGTTCACTACGCTTGGGTGACCCCTGATAAATAAGGGACTAAGCTGAAAAGAAAACGCATAAATGAGTAATTTAAAACAGCTAGAAAGCAAAAGGATAAATGCTCACACCTGCTTCAACTAAGTGCAGGGCTAAGTAACAGTGATCATGCTGAAGTATAAATTGAGCCTAACAGCTAAAATGATTCAATTATGATTATAGGTAACGTATAGAATGTGGCACACACAAACTGTACGTAAATCTTGTGGAGTTCATCTAATCAGATGACTACTTTAAAACTCCTGAAGTGTTTCTGATTTTGGGTGCATCAGATATCCAGCCAGCTGTAGATGTGACCGCCTGAGATTAGTTGTGTGGGTGGTTTCACAATTTACTTTGCAAGAAAGAAGTATTGTGTGGCTACATGTGATGTGAGCTGACGGCAATGAAGCACTTGAAAACCTCTGCCCATTTCTCCAGCCATTTTTTAATTAAACATTTCCAGAGCTCCTAAAAAAAGCAGAGTCGTGTTTCTCACCTCAGCCAGAATGAAACTCAGTGCGTCACAGCACCTCTGTCACACATCTCTCGCAACACACAACACACGGGTTCTGCTGGGAAACATTAAGCAGCTTCTATTCTCTTTCATATCCTCTTGTTGCCTAATGACATCTCAGCTTGAAACAAAGATGGTTTATTTTAACCATGCTTGTTGCGTCTGAACTGGAGAATTGGAGAGAATAGAGTGAGGGAGAGAGAGAAAGAGAGAGAGAGCGGTGTGAGAAGGAAAAACGGAGAGATGTTTAATAGGCTGCATGAAGGAAGATGACGAAAGAGAAAATTGTATCTGCACTCCAGAGGCGAATGCTTTGACAGGTCACTAGATCATTACAGGACTTTAACGTCAAGTTATGATGGGATGAGCAGACGCTCCTTTTACACGTCACACAGAGAACGTCAAACCCGTCATCAGCACATTATCAGTTTGCAAATAAATGGAGATTTGGATAAAGCTGTTTCCATACCATGATCACATATTTATCACATATTTACACATCTATATGCAGTTTGACTTGGGGGTGCAAAGAAGTGTTGGACGTTAAGGGGGTTTAGCACTAACATAAACTAATTACAAGCTTGTACAACTTTTTTTTTTACATATTTGCTCCACAGCAGGCTCAGAGGACATGCTCCTTTCTCTTGCACCTCCAGCCTTTTTACAGGATCCAGGGAGGAAGGTAAGAGCTAATCTCTTTTTTTTTTCAGCTCTTCCTCGGGACACACCACTTCCCGGGGTGAGCACTCCCCACCCAGGAGCTGCCTCACCAATGTTGTCGCTCCTTTGCTCTCTGTCAGTCTGGTTAGCACTGCCCAGCCCATCATAATGGCTCTTCTGGACAGACAGATTCAGCTCTGCCTCCTGTTTATTTTTGGTCAATGCTGCAGCCGCCCATGTCTTGCGCAAGGAGATTGTTGTCCTGGTGAAGGATGCTCGGTCCCTCCAGCCAAGATGAAGAGCGGGTTTTACAGCATGTACTTCATTGTACTCAATAAGTGGTAAAACCCCAGACATGCCAGATCAGTTTTATGCTCACCTTCTTTGAGGATAAGCTGGAGCAAAGGCTGTAACCCTCCACACTGAAGGTTTTACATTGCTGCCATCTCCTCTCACCATGACATGGTGGGTGGCAGCATGCTGGGAAAGCATAACCCCATCATTCATTTTTCAAAGGGGAGAGGCATGAGGTGATACATCCTCCTGCCCTCTTTCTTATGCCCTCTTATAATCTGTCTTTAGCCCCAGTGGTCTGCAGTAAGGTCTGTATAAGCAATTCATGTCTGGATTTCTTTCCTTGAAGACAGCTCCACTGCTTACGTTGGCATCAATCAAGAGAGGGTGGTGGATCCAGTGACATTTTCAGTCAGCAAAGCATATTAGGAACTTTCCAGTTATCCTAAGACCCCAGCCCAGCTATGTACCCAAGGTTTCTATGAGACCAGGTAAGACCTTTGATGCCTAGTAGTAAACGTGAGCACAATCAACAGGGAGCATTGCCTCCTCCTAGGTGTAAGCACATGGAACCTCTCTAACAGACATCTGATGACATGTGGGCTGGGTGAAACCTAACACATTCGTGAGATCCATAATCTTTGGGTGGAGGTAGTTTCCTCCTGGTTACTGGGTAGCTCCAGTCAGTTGGGAGGAAGCTAAGCTCTGTGTTAAAACACGCTTGCAACATCATTCTTCCTAACCAGGAGATGCGTGCACTTATTTCCATTCTGATAGTTGGTTGCTCATCTGGTGAACCCTAGAGAGTTCCTCTGAGGCCCCCTACACCTGACTAGGCAGAGGAGATGGGTGCTTTTTCCATTACTTTATTGGTATGCCCGCTTGGTCAGCCCGAGTTCTAGGAATTAGTAACCAGCTATGTGTAATTCCTGATTGGCTATCCCATACGCATCATTCAGCAACAATGCAGTTCTCCCTTATCAGGCAGACCTGTGTCTTACCTACCCGCTAACCAACTTGTATGTATATGTAGGGCTTTCCCTACTTAGGGCTAGCCTATATGTCCATATTGTCACAAGGTCTCCCCAGATGGGAAGCAGGTGGCCTCCGCAGTGTCCTTCCTCTTTGGGACTGGCATGCTTTCCCATTGTACTGTCATATCATATAATCTCTAGTCTACATCCAGCTAGGTAAAGACTCATACGACCCCATTAAATTTTAATCTAAAAAAATGGCATATTCTGGTAAGTAAGGGCCTGGGACATTGGAAGGCTGTACCCTTGGTAATGATTGTGTGTTCACGCTTTGGTTGCTAAACTTCTCACCAAAGAGGGAGTGAGGCCCAGCTACTATGGTGCTTTCCATACACTTTCCCCAAAGTGTCATACCAACATGGCATTGGAGTTCTTGATCTGAAGGGGAACATCCTGATTATGAATGTAATCCATGCTCCTCAAAGGAGGGGAAAAAAACGCCATGTCTTCCTATCTCAATAGCTGGGTCTCCAGCTGATAGCTAAATGTTTGGCTTCTTCAGTGATAAAAACCTGGCTTGCTCTCCTACTGTGCTCAGCAAATTCATAAGCATTCATTAACCCATTTTCAAACTAGAAATTCCAGGAGTTCAGTCAAAGCAGGGTGAATCTGCCCTCAGCCACTATGCCCCTCACTGCTGGAATCAGCTTCCAGAAATGATCAGATGTGCTCCAACATTAGGCACATTCAAATTGAGACTGAAAACACATCTGTTTAGCTGTGCCTTTACTGAATGAGCACTGTGCTGCGTCCGATAGATTGCACTATTATGTTTTTTGTTTTCTTTTTCATTCTTTTATAACCTATTTTAACTCATTTTAATTTGTTTTTATCTGTTTTAATCATTTTTATTGTCTGCATTTTATGTTCCTAAACTTTTCTTTTTTATTCCTGTTTATGTAAAGCACTTTGAATTGCCACTGTGTATGAAATGTGCTATATAAATAAACTTGCTTTGCCTTGCCTTGCCTTTATATAAATTCAGCCTAAATATAAATACATTTTTTTTTCAAATATAAGCATAGGATATATAGGTCATATATAGACATAGATATATATAGACAAGGAAACCAAGCATGTTAACATAAACGAACTCGCCTTAAAGGGAAGTTGCAGTTCCCTGAGCAATAGTCATGGCACAATAAGCAAATCTGGATTTGTCACATTTTTGGGTCCTCTTAAAACATTTCCGCTGTGTTCCATGTTATTTGCACGTGTTGCACTAGAAATTGCAGGGCATTTTCATAATTTGTTTGTGCTGTGTGTTTGCTGGTGTTTTTTGTAATTGCATGTGTTTTTTTTTTAAATTGTGGCGCATTAACCCCTCTAAGCTGACAAATGAAAACCGTTCGACTAGTAATATACCAAATTAACAATACATTTTAAAGCTAATCCTAAAAATTGTATAGCTTGGTTTACCAAATGGCCCAAACTATGATGGCAAATTAACAGAAATTGGTTTTATTACTAAAGTCAGTATCCAAAGGAGATGTCCATTCATGTTTAATTAGAAATTGACTTCCAGGAATTAATCACTAGGACCAAACTGGAATCACTTTCACACATTTGCACCATCATTTATTTAGACAAACTTCAGGCACTGGCTGACATTTAGAAATGGATGCCACAGTTCATGAAGAAATAGCTCAGCAGGGATATTGAAGCTCTGTCATTAGAGAAGTACATCAAGATTATTGACCACTGGAGACATTAAATCAAATGTCTGCAGTGTTTAAGTTAAACAAGTGTGTATTTTAGCACACATAGTGACGGAGGTCTTCAATAGACTTTATGCAATCTAATTTAAACAAATCAGAGCTCATGTGAGCCGTTTAGCTGCTAATGTGCAAAACAGCCGAAGAATCACTAACTCATAAAACATTTGAGCTCAATGTTTTTGTTTTCTTTTCTTGAAAAAGTGTTATTAAAAACATTGCTCAATCAAAAAAAAATAATTGACTTACACTTCATTTTTTCCAAATTGACACTGACTTTTTGCTCTGTTAAACACAAATGAAGATATTTTGAAGAAAGCTGGAAACCTGTAAATATTGACCTCCGTATCCGTTTTTCCTACCATAGAAGTCAATACTAGCAGGTATTGAGCTTCGAAATGTAATCTTTTGTGCTCAACAGAATAAAGAAACTCATAGACGTTTGGAACCACTTAAGGGAGAGTAAATAGTGCATATAATTTAATTTCTGAACTCTTATGTTCACTGCAGCCGCATCAATTTGATCAAAACACAGTAAACAAACGGTAACATAGTGAAATATTGTTTTAATCTAAGAGAACGTTTTTCTCTTGTAACTTACTCCTGAGATCGTAAAGCTGATTTAGTAATCAATTCTTTTTAATGTTGAACATTGTTCTGCTTCATAGTTATTGTCCATATTTTTTTGATGAATAAAGCAACATTTTATTAAAGAAATTAAAATATGTTGTAACAATTTTCATGTATTTACTGTAACTTTATGAAGTTCGCCCTCATTTCATTTAATTTCATTTTCTTGTCGGCATAGTCCCATTATTAATCCGGGGTCCCCACAGCGGAACGAACCGCCAACTTATCCAGCAAGTTTTTTTAAGCAGTGGATGCCCTTCCAGCCACAACCCATCTTTGGGAAACATCCACACACACATTACGTTAAATTTAGCTTACCCATTTCACCTGAACCGCATGTCATTGGACTGTGGGGGAAACCGGAGCACCCGGAGGAAACCCACACAAAGGCAGGGAGAACATGCAAGTTCCACACAGAAACGGCAACTGAGCCGAGGTTCGAACCAGCGACCCAGCGACCTTCTTGCTGTGAGGCGACAGCACTACCTACTGCGCCACTGCCTCACCCCCACCCTGCCCTATCATCCCTTATTCTTTCTTCAATCCCAAGAAATACTGATGCCTGCTGTCAAAGGCTACATTATTTAAGAGCTTTCTTTACAACATTGATAAGATCAAAGTATGTTTCCTTTTTAATATTAAAATATTGTAATTTTAAAAGTTATATTAAAATTAGTATAAATGTACTAAATGTATATTTTCCTGCCAGGCTTATTTAAACACTGCCTTACCTGAACTTGCTGCGAGTGAGACGAAGACAATGAAAGCACATCAGCACAGAGTAAAAATCAAATGCTCAAGACGGAATCTTTAATATTATGCCATAAATTTTGCAGGCATCACGATGGCACAGTGGACAGCTCGATTGCCTCAGAGTAAGAAAGTTGTGTTCCTGTGGGTTTCCTCCACGTGCTCTGGTTTTGAATTAGTGTGAATAAGTGTGTATGGATGTTTCCCAGAAATGGGTTGCAGATAGAACGGCATCCACCGAGTAAAACATATGCTGCATAAGGTGGTGGTTCATTCCGCTATGGCGACCCCTGATTAATAAAGGGACTAAGCTGACAAAAAATGAACGAATAAATAAAAGATTTGAAAAAATATGACAAAGTTTGTGATAGGCTACAGCAATTTCAGTGAAGCATTAATTAAATCCTTACTGTCCACTGAATGAGACAAATCCACCCGCACAGCTGCGTAGTGGACAGACTCAAACAAAACCATAATTCATATAATTTTCTTGGAAAAATTAATTTTTATTTATTTAATTTTATTTATATATTTTCTTTTCATTGATATATTTTTGTGGGTCAGTTATCTACTAGATAAAAAGTAGAATGAATATTATTTGAGTTGAAATGCTTTTAAAAAAAAAAAGTCAGCTATATGGTTCAGTGCCAAAACAGGAACTGGTTTGTTAAATAAAATAATAGTGTAGCCCAAATAAAATTAAAGAGAAATATTCACTGTTTCAAAGAAGCCTATATTAAGCTGTTTTCACTGTTTATGACAAAATCATACATTGCGCTGGTCAATTACAGTTGAATTTATTCATTCATTCATTTTCTTTTCGGCTTAATCCCTTTATTAACCTGGGGTCACCACAGCAGAATGAACTGCCAACTTATCCAGCATTTGTTTTACGCAGCGGATGGCCTTTTAGCTGCAAACCATCTCGGGAAAAATCCACACACACTCATTCACACTCATACACTATGGACAATTTTAGCTTACCCAATTCATCTGTACCACGTCTTTGGGTGAAACCAGAGCACCTGAAGGAAACCCATGCGAACACAGGGAGAACATGCAAATTCCACATAGAAACGCCAACTCACCCAGCTGAGGCTCGAACCAGCGACCTTCTTGCTGTGAGGCGACAGCACTGCCTACTGTGCCACTGCGTCACAGATTGAGTTAATTCAATCAAGTAATTTAAATAAGCAGGTCAAGCGTTTACAAAGTATTTACAGCAGCAAAAACAATTGGTAGCGGCTCCATGCGAGGAGGCTGCGCAGCTGGCAACTTGATCTGAATTTTTGGTAAAAAAAAAAAAAAAGTAGACTGCGATCTCCACCCCGTGTGGGGATCAATATTTGTCTCATTAGTCTTAGGCCTTTTGTCAAATGTCTCAATTAGGTTTAGCTGTTTTAAAGAGCGTTTACTCATTTTAAACCCTGTTTTAAATAATAGCTATCTGAATTGTCATTCTGAATGTGTGGAAAAACCGTCAGCATAACTAAAGCCAATAGATTTCAATATCCATCTCCCAACATGCAAGTAGATACACACTTTAAAACACACAAACGCACTCCTTAACTTATTCTCAATCTTTCTTGCTTTGTCAATATACCATAATGTATACTGTTTCATAATCAATTTAAATGATGTAATAAATAAATAAAAATTGACACAGATTTGTGCCCTCTCATTGTAGGTATGCACAATGTGTACAGCCATATAGCTGCAGGCGCCACTGCTACAGCATATTTGTATTATTAACTTGTGATCTGATAAATAGTAATAAGTACTGTAGAATACTTTTAACTACTGTAAATTGTGGTGTATTTTATTTTTTTATTAGTTCTACTCCCCCTTTTGCCTAGATTAATTCAGAACAGGGCGGTATGGCACCTCAGTGGTTATCACTGTTGTCTCACAGCAAGAAGGTCGCTGGTTATAGTCTCGGCTGGCCCAGTTGGCGTTTCTGTGTGAAGTTTACATTTGAACTCAAACGGTTTGTTGCAATTGGTTTCCTCTAACAGTTTGAGTTGCCTTAACTTATTTGGTTTTATAGTACTCAGTTATGAGTTCTCTTTATTTATTGGGTTTTACCGTGCTCTAATTGTTTCTTTTACTCTAATAGATTAAGTTTACAGTATTCATTTGGATTCATTTTTTAACTTAAATGGTTTGTTGCAATCATGTTCCTCAAATGTTTTAAGTTATCTGAACTGTTTGGGTTTTACAATGTAACTCATTACTGCAAGTTCACAGTACTCATTTGTGAAGTTTATTCATAAACTAATTTCGAGAGGAGCACGTGATTATGATTGAACACGGCTGGTTCTGCATTAGCATGCATGATCCACCAATCAGGCCATTCCTAACCCACCATAAAGAGCCAGGGTTTTTACTACAGTCATCTTCGATTTGAAGAATCCCCCCTTCCTCCCCTACCTTTTCACCTTTCCCTCCATAGGGCAGCACGGTGGCCCAGTGACTAGCACTGTCGCCTCACAGCAAGAACGTCACCGGTTCTAGTCCTTCAACAGGCCGGTGGTGGTTTCTGTGTGTACTTTGCATGTTCTTCCCGTGCTTGCGTGGGTTTTCCCCGGGTTCTCCGATTTCCTCCCACATTCCAAAAACATGCACAACAAGTAAATTGATAAATCTAAATTTGCAATACAGGTAATCTTATAACGCAGCAAATCTTTTAATAGCATTAAATTTTTAGTCATCAGCTCTTATCAAGGGGGAGTTGTCGAGATCTACCTGAGCTCAAGGCTCCCCTCTCTTCCTTCAAACGGGAGGGAGCCCAGGGCTCAAGAACCTTCGAGCTCAGGGCTCTCTCCCGGGACAGCATGCCAAACTTGCTTATAATCAATCATCAGCTAAGTGTGAACTCTTGAAAGATTTTTTTTTTTAAAGTCAAATGGTTTGTAGCAATCGGTTTCCGCAAATGGTTTGAGTTGCCTTAACCTATTGGGTTTTACAGTAATCAATTAGTTTTAGTTCTCTTCATTTATCGGCTTTTACTGTGCTCAAATTGCTTCGTTTACTTAAATGGATCGAGTTCATAGAACTCATTAGGATTAGTTTTTATCTTAAATGGTTTGTTGCAATTGATTTCCTCAAATGATTTGATCTTAACTTTTTGGGTTTTACAATGCATGCTCACGTGGGCTTCCCCTGGGTAGTTTCCTACCACTGTCCAAAGATATGCACTATAGGTGAATTAAATAAACCAAATTCGCATGTATGAGTGTTTTAGTACTGGGCATTTGCCGCATATGCTTGTATAGTTAACAGTTCATTCCGCCATAGCAAACCCTAATAATCAATGAATAGGCAGAACGAACAAATTCGGGGGAGGTCTAGAGACCCACCTGAGCTTAGACTCCTCTCTCTCCCAAAGAAACAGGATGGAGCCCCAGGGTTTTCTAAGTTCAGGGCTCTCTCCCGGGGCAGCATGCCAAACACTTATCAATCATCAGCTAAGTGTGAACTCTTGAAAACATGATAGAAACACGTGAAGGATAAGTAAAAGATGACAGAATTTGAATTTTTGGGTGAGCTGTCCCTTTAAATGATGCTTAACAAAGAGATGTGGTTTTTAAACCCGTTTAACAATGAGTTTTAATAACTTGTCTAATTCATTTTTATTTTGTCTTTGCCTGTCTTTTGCCAGCATATAATATTCTTCTGGTTATTTTGTAGGACACTAGTATTCAGCTTAAAGTGCAATTTAAAACAGCTTGGTTAAATAGGTTAACTTGGGAAGTTTGGTTGATTATTGGACCAACAGTGGTTTGTGGAAAAAGATAAAAAAAAAAAGAACTCTTAAGAGGGCTAATAAAATTGACTATTATTTAAAAGAAAAATAATCTATATAATCTAATAATCTAATTTCTCAAAAGTGCTAATAGTTTTGCCTTCGCTATTTATGAAGAAAGCGTATAGCCACGACCAAATGCATTATATGAAAAATTCAGGACGCATTTCATGTCAATTTCCTTTCCATTATAGGAAGGAAATTGCTCCACAGAAATACGTGTCGTGTCTCGGGTCAGAGGTCATCTTCATTTCAGCCCTGTTTCTCTGAGTGTCAAAACAACTAAATGGTAACAAAAACATGATGCAAGCGGGCTCAGCTTCGTGATATTTCTATAGCAACAGCTAATCTTGTAATTTGTTGAAACGTTCTCCATTTATGTAATAGATTTTCTATCAGCATTCCTTTAGTTAAGTGATTAATCACCTTTTTTTCCTCTCAAGGGAATTGACAATCACAACAAGAAGGCAACTCAAAGGATAGCAATAAAAATAACTATTATAAACTATTAAAAAATAAAGAATATTAAAGATGTTTGTCAGGATTTGAGCACCCTCACTGTCATTTAAGTTTAAAAATAGTTTATATTTTTAACAATAATCATTTGATGACTCAATGTGCTGCCACAAATTACTGATTAACTGTCATTTTTCATCTTTATATGCTTTTTAAAAATATGATAACATTTATTATGATCATTTATGAGTATATATACTTAATACAGGGTTTCTGCAGATATCACAAAGTCAAATTGAAGACTTTAAAGACCTTTTTAAGACCACTATCAGTGAAATTTCAGACTTATACAGGACAAAATGCTGAGAGTGTTTTTCTAATGGCCAGTGAAAAAATGTTTTACTTGCCCCATTAAAATACAAATTTACTTAATTCTTAGCCACACTCTTTAAATAAATAGTGTAAAAACAAGCAAACAATTATATTATATACATATACTCTCTTCAGCAATACTGTTCTTAAACAAGTAAAGTTTAAAAACAATAATAAACTAAATTTACTAAAATTTAAAACCCTGGGTCATTCTGATAACATACCACCATAAACATTTATGTGAAATACATCTCAAGAACTAAGTTTTTTTTTTTTTTTTGCACCAATTGTACAGTGTCCACCCACTTCCCTAAACCCAACCGACAGTATTTTAAAAAGCACCAATTGACCAGCGCTTACCACCTTCCCTTAACCCAACCGATAATGTTTTGAAAAGCAATCCAGAAAAAGAAAAGCCCTCGCGGCAGCCAGATTTTGACCACATTATCACCCACTTATTTACTTGTCTGTTTTATTTGTCACCTTTTTTTTTTTGTCTTACCTGCTTTTTGGAACCATTATTACCAGACTCGAACCCCGTCGTCACGGTCAACTCTGCTCTGTGTCTCAAATCCCCATAGTGCGTTATTCTAAAGACGTATTATAGTGCTCATTTTAAAGACGAAAAGCAGCCATACGTAATTCTGGCTCCATAATTCACGATCTCCAAAAATGTTGCCCACATTTGGTACCTTTAAAGAGATAGTTCACCCAAAAATGAACATTAACTCTTACTTACGCACCCTCAAATGGTTTATTTCTTCTGTTAAACACAAACAAATGTATCTTAAAGAAAGTTGGAAAACTGTAACCATTGACTTACTTAGTATTTGTTTTTTCTACTATGGAAGTCAATAGTTAGAGATTTCCAGCTTTCTTTAACATATATTTTGTACTCATCAGAAGAAAGAAAGTCTAACAGGTTTGAGACAAGTGAAGGAAGAGAAAATAATGACTATATATGACTACATGACTATAAAGACTATAATAATGAAAATAATGACTATAATGACTAAATAATGATTTGTGTTTTTGGCAGAATTTTCCCCTTTAAATGTTTTACCTTTATGGTAAATATTAGAACCAAAACAGTGTACCTTGTTGTATACTTTAAAGGCTATAATGTGTTCCCTAAAAAAATTAATCAGGTAAGAGATTTTATTAAGAGCATTACAAAAAACTTCTTAACTGACAACAGCGCCGTGCACAGACCTTTTGAGAGTCATGTGCTGACACTGAAAAAGAGCTAAAAAATATATGTATAATTTTATTTAATTATGAATATAAAATTTTAATTTATAACAAATTAATCTGTGATTACACTTGTGATTACACAATTACAAGCATTTTTCTGACCAGTATCTTCTGACTAAAGTCACTCTGCTAATTGGAGAAGCTTATTCTGGATACACATCACAAAGCAGTTTAGCCGATTTCTCCCCTTTCAAAAACCCTGTCCTCAGTATTTTGGTAAATCTAAAGACTATCTTATCAGATATTATTGTTGTATGAGGTGTGTTAAGATTGAGTTAATCTTCTGGGAAGGATGTCAGAGGCAGGCACTCCTATCACAACATGTTGAATATTTATATTGGGGTGGAACCCCATGGACAAACACGCATACGAGCAGGAGATTATGACATGAAACTTAATATCTAATCAGAAAGCAAGCTGACAGCAACACAGTCATGGCACATAATTCAAATGAATTTATACAGCAGAGATGGAGAATCAGGTTGTCGATTTGTGGAAACAACACTGTGTCATGTTTATTCCAGCCTGATCTCAAGAAACATAACTATTTTACATTTTGTCAGGTTAGCACAAAATATTATTTTTTTAAAGGAGGAATGGTACCAAACCCCACCCCTAAACCCAACGGTCATTGGTAGATGAGCAAATCATAATAAATTCTACAAATGATATTGTACAAATTCAAATGAATTAGCCACTACATCAAGAAAATTGCCATGCGATCTCAAGGTTTTAATTTGGTAAGATATCTTGTGTTCATATTCAGGACTGAAAATCTGTTGGTGTGTGTTGTGCACTGTCTTTGTTGCAGTACACTACACACGATAGCAGCAAAAGATTATGTTTGTGGTCTCCAAGTTGTATCATTTTGAAAACCTTAAAAGATATTTTAAAAAAACACTTATTGTGTTCCCAGCATTATGCATTGTGCAGCAGGCAGCAACACCACATATGACCAAAATATATAAATACATCAGTGGTCCCCAACATTTTATCATTGTGGACTGGTCAATGATTGACAAATTTACTGCTGTCTGGGGTCCATGTATGTATGTAGATTGCTAGGCGACCATTAACAGTTTTGTCAGAGGATGACAAGCAGATAAAATATTGCTGCAGCCCTGACATAAGTTTTGTTTTTACAGAAAATCAAAAAGCACAGCAGTGTTTCAATAGTATCTGGATGCAGCCTTTATGATGCAAACTGAGTTTGTGTCACTTAGACACAAAATCTCAAATCTCAGACACAATAAACTCAATGGAGTGAGTGACGTCACTGCAACGGGTAGGGTTAGGGTTGGGGTTAGGTAAGCGCATTAAAAATCATTGGATGCAGCTCAGATTGCACTGCACACGGTCTGCATCCAGACCCCCCTCCTGTGTTTGGGTGTTCTGTGTTTGTGTGAGAAATGTGTACATTCCATACAAAGTATGAAGCTGATCAGTCAGTTCTTGACATGGGTATTCTGTAGAGATATTTTCAACTAGGTGCGCCTGGAAAGTTCAAGCGCATTGCGCCGCTTGCATGTGTCATTCACCAACATGTGTGCAAGCCACGTGCCCTTATAAAATGATGAACCTCCGAACAGAAAAGATGCAATATGTGAATGGCACTTAAGACCTCCAGCAGTTGATCTTTTTGAACAGACATGCAAACAGACACACGTGTGTCCTTCACTGGGCCTTTTCCCCTTCGCAAAAAAACTTTTCAAAGATGTCTGTTTTTTATTCATTTTGCTAGCTTGTAGGTTAAATTTTGGTTCACAAGCGAAAATACAGCAATTTTTCAAAATAAAGGATTTTTCAAAATAAATGATCATTTAGACTCAAATATTAAATAAAACGGAAATAATTAATGATTGTTTGTGCGACCGGTACCGGTCCCCAACACTGTGATTAAAGGACCACTAAAATACATAACCAGTAAACTATAACGATTAATTTTAAGCCCACATTCAGCACATTTAAAGTACAGCTAATGAAAACCTGCATCAAGTTTCAGTTTTTGTTATTCTTGTTGTAGTTCCAAGGTTGTAACCTGCACCAGCATCTAAATAGTTAATCTAGCTAAAGTAATTGATCTTTTCTTACAGAGAATTTAGATCTCATAGTGAAAAAAACAGCACAAAGTTGTTGTTGTTTTTTTCTGTGAAAACTTTAAGGCAGGCACGGCAAAGATAGCAAAACTTACTGGATGTAGAGTATGAGTATTTTTTTGTTCTTTGGTGCACTTAGATAGTGTCTTTAAAACAAACAAAAAATCTTTGCTTTCCAACAATTTCCTCCTTTTTTCAACACTCTTTGGGTTGCTTAACTTTATTTAAACTTTGTTTACTCTGTGCACACTCTGTCTGTCAATCAATTTAGAGCTTCTGCACTAAAACAATTAATAAAACTGTCCAACAGTTGTGGTTTTTGGGGGTGCCAGCCAGCCATCAATTTCAGATCGACCAAAACAAATGACAGTCCACTTGTTTGTTCATCACATCAATTTTATTCTCACATGATCTCTTATAACATAAACACATGATATTTCTTTTATGCATGTGTTCCATCAGAGTTTATGTACAATTTTTCTTATCGAATGAAAACTTTGTCCTACTCAGTTGTCTGCTTACATTTTTGGTCACACTTCATTCAATGTTTAATGATTTTTTAAAGTCACACCATTAACAACAAACCATTAACTGAGACTTTTAGCTTAATAAACTAATAATTAACTGCTTATTAATTGTTAGTAGGATGTCAAATATGATCACACTTTATAAGTGACTAGTACAGTTAATATCCTTAAAAAAAGACTGGTTATAAGCCATAATTGGTGTGAATTATTAACTTAACGGAAGTGTTAACACTTTTTTAGTGAGCATTTTGAAAAATGTATGCACATCTTGGCATTTCTAGTAAGCATTATTTAAACAATGAACAGTAATGACAGAAATATCATACGATTATTTTTTTTGTCAGGAATTTAAATCGTATTTTTGTGATTTTGATGGTCCTGGGAACTAAATGAATGATTTCACTCCAAGTGGGAAATGAGCAAGGTTAAAGATTTATGAGCCACTGTTTCTGCTATAAATGATTCGCCATAGACATTTATAGTATGTGTCTGCCCATAAAACAGATATCTGTGTATACAGTTTCCACACACTCAGCCAGTCAAACTCTAAACGTTAGGGCATAAGTGCCTCCCAAGTCCCATCCGCCTGTGATGTGGGTGTGAGAGTGTTGGCGTGTTTGGCCAAAAGGTTATAATAGTAAGAAAATATAAAGGCCCTACGGTGCCAAACGCTCACACACTGACTGACCACCGCCTGCATCACAGCACAATCTACTTACACAGACTTAAACTCCCTTAGGATGATGTATTCTTTCATTACCTCAAATTAGACCCGGAGCCCTGGCTTCACGCGGCTCTTGGATACCTGTGGTGGACAGACGGGGAGCTTTAACGAGATGCTGTGTGGATGCTGTCATCTTATCAACTCCCATAAGTACAGCAGCATATAGATCGCTACTGATTCATAACCCTCCCCTGCACTTAAAGCTCCCACATGGATTAGGAGATAGACGCAAAGATTTTCAGAGTCCAAACACAGAGATCAATACCTTCTACTGCTTATATGTCAGCATGCAAGAGACTTTTGTTCAGCTTTTTGAAATTTGCTAATAATTTGCTGAGTGAAATCACGACTGATTATGCGAGAAGACTTTATTCGTGACTAACAACAACATGTTTTCTTTGCTTAAAACGATGCCATCTGATTTAGTACAGCATAAACCCTTGGTTTTTGCAGGTGCAGTGATGGATGATGCAAGCACTGGCCTTGTCAGAGAGCTATACAAAAGATTTGTAATGTTAAGAGTTTTAAAGACAAAAGAAAAACAAAAGAGGTGAAAAAAAAAACAATAATCCTGTCTGACAAAAAAAGGCCCACAAAAATCAAAACAAAAATCAGTTCTCTCAGTTTGTTGCTAACTTTAAGATTGTGCTCAATGCATGAAATAATTTGAAATGACCACATACATACATATTGTTCATCTAATTTATAATTTTTTCATTTGACTTGCTCAGAGAGAGAAAATGTTTTTGTTAGATTTAGTCAAAAATAATTGTTTTGTTCAGTTAAAACATGAAATATTCTAAATAATGTGATGTTATTCAAGACCATTAAGTTGCATCAATAAGAGCAACAAATAACTTATTTATTTGTAAAAGTGGTAGAGGGTGTTTGTGCGGCCAATTACATTACAAACCACAGTAGAGGGCAAATTCTTCATCAGTATAGCGCTCCTTCTCATACTTCAACCTCCACATCAAAGTTCCCAAAAGTAAAGAAGATCAAGGTGCTCCAGGATTGGTCAGTCCAGTCACCAGACATGAACATTATTTAGCATGTCTGGGGTAAGATGGAGGAGGCATTGAAGAACTCTGGAAATCCTGCAAGAAGGCTTTCTTTGCCATTCCGAATGACTTTATTAATAAGTTACTTGAGTCATTGCAAAGATGTATGGATGTAGTCGTCAAATATTAATTATTTTTCCACTGCACTATGACTTTATACTTTTTATACGTTTAGCTGTGCCTTTACTGTATGAGCACTGTGCTACGTACGACAGATTGCACTATCATGTTTTTTCGTTTTCTTTTTCATTCTTTTATAACCTATTTTAACACATTTTAAATGTTTTTTTATCTGTTTTTAATCATTTTTATTGTCTGCATTTTATGTCCTAAACTTGTTTTTTTTTATTCCTGTTTATGTAAAGCACTTTGAATTGCCACTGTGTATGAAATGTGCTATATAAATAAACTTGCCTTGCCTTGCCTTGGCTTGCCTTTTCTACTCTACATTTTTTTTGTTAAGTGACAATACTTTTGTGTAAGCTAGATCTTTCTGTTCTAATTAAATCATTAAAAATCATGATTGTATTTTGATTTTGGTAAAATAAGCATAATCTATAGGCCTTTGCCTTTCATATAAGCCACTTCTGACACCAAATGATCAAAGAAGTCAAGTTATTATTTGTTGTTTCTAAAATTTGGATAGGCAACAAGACTTTTGTCAGGTAGTGTACTATTAATAGTGTATATATGACAACACCAACCTCATAAAAGTCTGATGAGGAGGAAACAGATAGAAACAGAATCTATTACCATTTACTTTTCTTCAGCTTGATCCAAACCCCTTTCTTCGGTTGGATCAACAAAACTTGTTTTCAAGAAATTTCCATAACCAATTGTAACCATTGATATATTATATATATATATATATTTTTTTTTTATTAACTATTATAATGGCAAATTATGTAAAGATCTGCACACATTTCATCAAGTTTAATTTTATGAGATTTTTTTTTCAATATAATCACACATTCTCTGTTGAGCTTGGCCAATCAGGTGCATTTACTGCAGATTAGTAACCACTAAAAACACTAGAGTTTTATTGAGTGCACAAACATTCACTGACCTAATTTTATACCCTCATAAATTCTATCATCATCATAAACAAAGGGCAGATGTGATGTAAGTAACAGTATATTTTTGCAAACCGATTGATTTTTTGGGAATCAGTTGGCAACACTGGAGCAATAGTGTTTGTCTGTGTAGCAGCCTAATTTGGACCTCTTGTCAAATGAATACCCTCTCATTGTGACTGTTTGCTGATTGCCTAGGGATTTTCAAATGAGTGTCTATAGGGAGCCACAAATCTTATAAATAATCTGTTTAATCTATATGCTTAAAACCACAAAACTCTTTAATAAGATTTGAAACAGCAACAATTTATAAAGAAATAAAAAATACATGTGTATACAGTTGAAGTCAGAATTATTTGCCCCCCTTTGAATTTTTTTCTTTTTCTTTTTAAAATATTTTCCAAATGATGTTTAACAGAGCAAGGAAGTTTTCACAAATTGTGAAGTGTTCAGATGCAAAAACCACTAAATGCCATTTGAATTTTTTTCCTAAAATGAGAATTTTTCACAGCCTCATATGTTTGTGCAATTTTTTTTTACTTTAAAAGCAATGAAAAGAACCTATTTGTCACTATAAACATACAATTACTGAGCCTACATACAGGAATCAGAGAAAGATACTAATTTTAAAAGAAACCATCAAACGACTTTTAGAGTTTTTGTTGCATCTAAACTCTTCATATACAGTTGAAGTCATAATTATTAGCCCCCCTCCCACCTTTTTTATAAGCTTCATCTTAGGTCAGACATTAAAATACACATAACATAGATACATATAGATATACGCACTGATACAATTCACCAAACAAGAAGTATATCACAATTATACACTAAATAAGTATATAATTAAATGTAAAATACCACATTTATACACAAAAATTCATTAATTTATTTTCTTGTCGGCTTAGTCCCTTTATTAATCTGGGGTCGCCACAGCAGAATTAACCGCCAACTTATCCAGCAAAATTTTACACAGCAGATGTCCTTCCAGCCATAACCCATCTCTGGGAAACATCCACACACACATTCACACTCACACTCATACACTACGGACAATTTAGCCTACCCAATTCACCTGTACCGCATGCCTTTGGACTGTGGGGGAAACCGGAGCACCCAGAGGAAACCCACACGAACACAAGGAGAACATGCAAACTCCACACAGAAACTGCAACTTAGCCGAGGTTCGAACCAGCGACCCAGTGACCTTCTTGCTGTGAAGCGACAGTACTACCTACTGCGCCACTGCTTCGCCCCTACACAAAAATATACATAATATAAATAAACAAATAAAAATAAATACATAATGCAAATAAAAGAATTGTAAAAAGGCAATTAAGATAAAAGTGTCTCCTTAATTTTTTTTTATAAAAGGACTCCAGAATTTCTGGAACTGTTCTGCTTTTGTTTTATTACACACCGAATCTTTTCCATCTGAAGAGCATGTAGGAAATCAAAATCCTTTGCCGATAAGAAGGGGGAGCTGCTGACTTTCAATTCATAAAAATAAGTTGTCTAGCCAGTAAGGTTACAATGGCTACACTATTGGCCTGTAATGAATTTAATTCAGCAAATTCTGGCAGGATCTATTGACAATAAAAAAAACAGTCGAAAAACACCTGAAGATTTTCCCCCAAAAATCAGACAGTTTTAAACACGACCAGAAAGCATGTAACAGTGTGGCTGGTTCGGTTATACAGCGAAGGCAATTTGGGTCAAGATCAGAGAAAAGTTTATTAATTATTAGCCGCCTTTTGAATTTATTATTATTTTTTTAAATATCTAGTCAAATAATACTTACTGTCATCATGGCAAAGATAAAATAATTCAGTTGTTAGTGATGAGTTATTAAAACTATTATGTTCAGAAATGTGTTGAAAATATCTCTGCATTAAACAGAAATTGGGGAAAAAGTAAACAGGGCAGCTAATAATTCTGACTTCAATTGTATCTATCATTTAATTTGTCACTTTTAGGGGGCACACTTTAACATACATCACAAAATGCTTAAGCAGTTATTCACTCTGCAGTCTTCATAAAAATGTATTTATTCATTTTCTTTCCGGCTTAGTCGCTTTATTAATCTAGGGTTTGCCACAGTGCCCTTCCTGCTGCAACCGATCACTGGGAAACACCCACACAACACAGACAATTTAGCTTACCCAATTCACCTGTACCACATGTTTTTGGCTTAGGAAACCCTCGCCAACATGGGAAAACCATGTAAACTTCCCAAAGAAATGCCAACTGACCCAGCCAGGGCTCAAACCAGCGACCTTCTTGCTGTGAGGTGATTGTGCTACCCATTGCGCCACCGTGCTGCCCTGTCTTCATAAATAAACTAATTAAATAATTTAAACTCAAAATAATCTTCCATGTTTATTTGACAAGTAACTGTCACTTCTAACATTCAAGTACATCAAGGCACATTTTTACACGTTTAAACTTTAACAGATGAAGTTGAAGTTAACTTTTTTTAACACAAATAAAACACAAATAATTCTTCTGAAGTCATAAGTATTATTTCTTGCAGATTATTTCTTGAATAAAAGCAGTTTTTAATAATTTAAAAAAAACTATTTTAACTCTGTTTTTGTTAATTCTATTTTTGATATTAGCCTCCTTAAGAAATTTTCACTGTATAGTTTTTGATTGTCTACACAACATACAAGTTATTCAATAACTTGACTAATTATTCTAACTTTCCTTGTAAACATAACCTAGTTAAGTCTTTAAATTACACTTTAATCTTAATCAAAGACTATAGAATACTTAAAGGGACTTTGTCTGTATACAACTATCTTGCTAAATAATTTGTAAAATATTATGCACAGACTGTCACCATGCAAAAGATAAAAAAGTAGTTATTAGAAATTTGCTAATTAAACTATTATAATTAAAAACGTGGCGGTTCATTCCGCTGTGGCGACCTCAGATTAAAAAGAGACTAAGCCGACAAGAAAAATGAATAAATGAATGTTGAAAAACGTGTTGTTAAAAATCATGTGTTTGAAGACTTGTGCGTTATGTCACGAGTAAAATCAAAAACGAATGAGGGCAAAATTAAACGAGTTGAATATTATTTTTACATGAGCGTGATTGAAAACTGGATCAAAGTTTTACATCTGTTCTCTGGTACTTGCCGACTATTTGTACGTTCAAGACTGCATTTGGGGTTAACTTCGGACGAATGCGGGGAACTGGAGTGCGCAGCAGAGCGAGAGAGCGCAAAAGCAGAGAGATATCGCATAAGACTAATTTTATATATCCTATTTTTAAAGAAAAATATGGTGAATCTCCAGAGAATGATCTTTATTTGGCTAATTTATCATTTCGGTTGAAAGCTCAGTTATTGAGCTAATCACTCACAAGAAACAAATACTCATTCAGGACACACTCTGTATTATTATTGTCCTCACACACACAAGCAAGCCACAGACAAAGATGTTACATGATGATGCACTTAAATATGTAAAACATTCGCCACTACTGCAATTCCTCCTTGAACTGAACTTGTTACATTAATAAACCCCACACCTGCGTTTACAGAGTGAGCTAAATCGGGATGGCTGCAAGTGACGTCACTCCTCATCGCTGACATCACACTGTGGGAAGAGGAGCTGAGGATTTCTATAAATGCACTGGCACCTGTGAGTCCTACGAGTCCAACCAAGGCCATGCGAGCAAACTTAAGAAGTAAACCAGAGACTCTGTCTTAAATATTTCGTCCACCGCACTCTGCACAAATGGAAAAACGAAGTGTAGACTTTGCGGAGCCACTTGTCAACCTATCCTACATCAACGACTCACTGCTGAATGTGTCCGAAGTTTTTGTGAATTTCTCCAACAGTTCCTCTCGTGCTTTGAGTCTGGACTTTCGCTCTCTCGTCACTTCGGCCACTATGTTTGGCGTCGGAGTCCTCGGAAACCTTGTAGCTATCGTGGTGCTTTGCATCTCCAAGAAAGAGCAGAAGGAGACCACCTTCTACACTCTGGTGTGCGGGATGGCCATCACAGACCTGCTGGGCACCTGCTTCACCAGTCCGGTTGTCATCGCCACTTATATCGCGGGCAGGTGGCCGGGTGGAGCGCTCCTGTGCCATTTCTTCTCCTTTTCCATGCTGTTCTTCGGGTCTGCTGGGATGTCTATTCTGTGCGCAATGTCCGTGGAAAGATATTTGGCCATAAACCACGCGTACTTTTACTCTCAACACGTGGACCGGGCTATGGCTCGGTTTGCGCTGATGGCAACCTATCTGGCCAATATCGTGCTGTGTATCATGCCCAGTTTTGGCTTCGGAAAGCACAAGAGACACTTTCCGGGAACTTGGTGCTTCTTGGACTGGCGCGCCATGGACTCGGTCGGCGCCTCGTACACGTTTCTGTACGGTGGTTTCATGCTGCTGCTGATCGCCGTTACAGTCTTGTGCAATTTCGCCGTGTGTCGTTCACTCGTCGGGATGAGTAAAATGAGTCGGATGGTAAGAGCAGAGGTACCCGGACACGCAGGGTCAAGGCGCGGATTCAGGTTAACATCTGCAGCGGAGATCCAGATGTTCTGGCTGTTGATATTAATGACTATTGTGTTCCTGATATGCTCCATCCCTTTAGTGGTGGGTGTTCTGCATGCTTTTCGTTATGTTTGAGCTGTAGATTAGATTGATAATCCTAGTCATGCTGCTGGGTTATAAACTACAGTTTATTCATTCATTATTTTCCTTCGGCTTAGTTCCTTTATTTATCAGGGGTCGCCACAGCGAAATAAACCACCAACTTATCCAGCGTGTGTTTTACACCGCGGAAGCTCTTCCAGCTGCAACCCAGTACTGGGAAACATCCTCACACACGCACACATACACTATGGCTAATTTAGTTTATTTAATTCGCCTATACTTCACCTTTTCCTTTTAAAAGTTCATCTAACAAAGAAAATGTGGGTTTCTTTTTTTACGTTTTAAATGCAAAGAGACACAATAACATCTGTTAGACGTTTGTCACTTTTTTCATCATCTTTATTTTTCATTCATTCATTCATTCATTCATTCATTCAATTAATCATTCATTCATTCATTTTTTTCGGCTTAGCCCCTTTAGTAATTTGAGGTCGCCACAGCGGAATGAACCGCCAACTTATCCAGCACATGTTTTATGCAGTGGATGCCCTTCCAGCCGCAACCCATCTCTGGGAAACATCCATACACATTCATTCACACACATACACGATTTAGCCTACCCATTTCACTTGTACCACATGTCTTTGGACTGTGGGGGAAACCGGAGCACCCGGAGGAAACCCACGGGAACGTAGGGAGAACATGCAAACTCCACACAGAAACGCCAACTGACCCAGCCGAGGCTCGAACCAGCAACCTTCTTGCTGTAAGGCGACAGCGCTATCTACTGCGCCACCGCGTCATCCATCATTCATTTAAATTTGAATAATAATAAACACACACAAAGTTCCTCCTGACAGAAACAGATAAAAACATCAATGTGAGTTTCAAATGAAAGGGAATTGTGTGATACAAAATATAACTATGTTTAAAAAAAACTGCTAAATACCTGTTGTTCAGCAATGTTAAATAATTTATTAATTTTCTTTGAATGAAATGTGTCATTCATTCAAATACCTCACTCTCCTTAAACAAATCTCAAAAACATACACTAGTCATATTTCTCTTAATCTATATTACCTCATTTTATATGAACGAGCTTTTCAGTCCAACATAATCTCACGAGAATTGATAACCTTTTGATTTAGTGGCAAATTTGTATTTAATTCATCCCACTCATTCATTTTAGTGTCATCCCCCATTGAGTAGTGTGTTCAGGGGTAGGGTTTGCCTCCTTTTAAAAATCTCAATTCAAATTAAATCATATAAGTTAGTACAAAAATTAGTATTATACAGTATGTAAAATAGTGTCATTTCTTTGTGAGATTGGGCTGATTATGATAGGGCAGTGTGATTTAATCGAGGTGATGTTCATGTGCATTTTGTCAGTAAAGCCACTCCAGGTAAACACATGCATTTAGATGGAGCACATGCTGGGTTATAAACAGCTGTTTATGACCGTGATAATTCTTTTCCGAATCAACCTCAACATCAGTTTAGTTTAATAGCCTGTCTGGAAATCAATTACTGCCTTCATTAGTGTGGTCATCATTAGTTCAGTATGAGAATCAGTGGCATCCCAGACCTCAAACAAAGCAAATAAACCAATATAATGAGAGAGCACTGACAACATTCTCTAAATTCATTGTATTCACTGTGATTTCAAAACAAAATATGCCTTTGCTGGTCATGATAACAAATGCTTTTATTTGTTGATTGATGTTGTACCCCAACATAGTGGGACTTTGCAGTTTGTTTGGAAATGAAAATTGGGTCGATGTCAGAACCCAAAGTCAGGCGGATGTCAATGTCCAACGTCGGACAGATGTCATATTTTGGTTATTTCCCAATGCAACCTAAAAACAACCAAGTATCAACATCTAATGATGTTACAGTTTGACATTATGTGGACATTACCACTATGACGTCTGTCAGACATTAGATTTTGGTTGCCATATCTGTCAAATAAAAGTCAGTATTTGACGTCAATATGATGTTGGTTGAAGATGTTGGCTGGACAACGAATTTTGGTCACTTTTCAACACAACCTAAAATCAACCAAATATCAACGTCATTTCACGTCATTATTAGATGTCCAAATAACATTGTCCACAGATGCTGGTGACCTAAATCAAACCTAATATTAATGTCTTATGACATAGTGTGTCTGCTGGGTCTTCAGAAGTCTAAACATTAGAACTGTTTTGTCTAAAAACAGATATATACATGTCTTAAAACATGGCATGTTTTTTAGAATTTAAAACATATAATTTCAATGCTCTAAATTACATTTATTATTTTAAATAGGGAAGAAATGTAGTTAGCAGAATAAAATAAACATTATATTTTACACAAAACACTTGCAAGAAGTCTGTTTTGCATAACTTCATCATGCACTTTCAAAGCAGTTTCACCTTTTCTTGAATCCCTGAGCTGTGTTTTTAATAAGTGTTTATCTGTACTATTTTAGAACTGTCAGAACTATCTCTACCACTGTAACAGCTTTTGCTGTTACGTGAAAATGAATGAAAGAGTGTCACTTCACAGCATTAGATCTTCACATTGCTTTCCATTTCCTTTTTTCACCTTTTCTATTTTGACAGTACCGAGTCTCCCCAGCTCACACGTCTCTGTTGAGCTTATTAATGCAGTATAACACACTGTAAAAAAGTTATATGAACAATTAGTCCTGGCAGCAAATGTTTTTAGGTCATTGTAACTTATTAAATTAATCCTCTTCTAACCTAATTTTATAAGTTACGCAAGCTGTTTTAAGGCAGTTTAACATAATATAAGTTCAGTGGACTCAAAAGGTTCATTTGATTCAGCGTAAAAATTTAAGGCAACCAATATTTTTTACAGTGCAGTTAGGGGTGTTCAGATTAGTCACTGTGGAGTTTGTATAGCGCTAACTGACCGTGAATCCTTATTGATTTTATAGTGTCGTGACCTTTTTTTGTGACCTTTGGACGATATTTCTGTTTAATTCACAGGTGCGCATCTTCGTCAACCAGCTGTACGATCCTGCTTATATTTCCTCAGGCAAAAGTCCAGACTATCGCAGTGATCTCCTGGCTATACGATTCGCCTCCTTCAACCCCATCCTGGATCCATGGGTTTATATTCTGTGCAGAAAAAATTTGTTAACCAAAGGCTGTGCGCGACTCAAGCGTACCATCAGACACAGGAAAGGGGATCACAGTCGTGTTTTGGGTTGGACGGATGGTCAACACTCACCTCCATCGTTGGTACAAAGCAACTGCACCAGTTACGCGTCACTACGCACAGCAATCTGTAGAAATGACGTGGGTAAACAGAACTGCATGAACACTAAATCTTATCTAGACTTAACCCTTCGCCAGGCGTGGGACTTTGATACAGCTCTCGCTCAGTTTCATCCTTTCAGTGTCGAGCAAAACACTGTAATGGGTTTTGATGAAGATGAAGCAACATCAAGTCCCAAACTCATCGCCAAGACTGTTATGGCATTACCAGCCACTCAAATATTAGAGAATAAAGCTGAAATAGTGACCTGCACATTCAGTACACCTAGTTCTTGTCTATCAGAAAAGTGCATGAGACAATGACCTAGACGTCAATTTAGATTTCTTCTGTGAAGCACTATGAGAGAAAAAAAGAGACATTTGTGCTTTAGGTAACATTCACAAATAATTCTGTGAATTTGCTTAATTTTGAACTGGATTGATCCGATTTTAGGATTAAACCATAAACGGAGGCACTTGTAATGTCTGTTTTGACATGAATGTGTTTGATGTGTGGTAAAGGATTTGATGCTTTTTCTTCAATACTGTGCCATGTTGCATGCTGGGTTTTACTTGTAAAACTGTGAATAATTTATTAAAGGTGCAATTTATTTTATCACAACCAAGAGTACAACTGGCCTACAAATGTCCACTTCAGCAATCTTAATATTCTTGAATTCTTAAAAAAAGAAATGCAGCTGGAAATATGTGTAGTCTTTCTGATTCGCTCATTCATTCATTCATTCATTCATTCATTCATTCATTCATTCATTCATTTACTTTTCGGCTTAGTCCCTTTTTTAATCCGGGATCGCCACAGTGGAATGAACTGCCAACTTATTCAGCACATGTTTAACACAGCGGATGCCCTTCCAGCTGCAACCCATCTCTGGGAACCAGTCTTTTAGATTCAATAACAAAAATGAATTCAATTTAGCAGAAATTCACCCACAAATGGTCAACAGTGCTCAGCATATATAAGTACACCTCTTACAAATCTATCTCCTAAATTCATCTTTATAATAGGAATCTATACAATATTATATATTTGTGCAGATACATTTGATTAATCAGTATTGAAGTATATTTGTTGAAATTTTGTAGTTTTTTTTTCTTTTGCAATATTTTGCTTGGATTTAATTGTATTATCTTTCAATTTCTAAATATGTTTGGTGACTAAAACATTATTTTAATAAATATATCTGTTTAATAAATATGTTTTGTTTAAATACACCAAAATACATTTCTATATTCACTGAAAATTGGATAAAAATGTTCAGTTTCAAAATGGGGTGTACTCAATTATGCTGCACTGTACATATGAGCCATGCATCTTTTGCCAGTTTAGTTACTTTATAAACATTTGTTAATATTTAAATTGCTTTGATTTATTTAAATATATGACTAAAATAAAGCATATAATACAATTATTACACGATATTTATTATTCTATTTATGCTAAATTATTAGTGTATGTATTTATATTAATGTTTTGATATTTAAAGCCATCAACCTATTGTATACAGATGAAGTCAATCATTATGCCCCCTGAATTATTAGCCCCCGGTATATACTTTTTTTCTAATTTCTGTATAAGGGAAATAAGATTTTTTTTTTTTACATATTATTAGACATAATAGTTTTAATAACTAATTTATAATATATATTTTATCATTGCCATGATATATTTGCCACTAGATATTTTTCAAGATACTATTCAGCTTAAAATGCAATTTAAAGGCTTATTTTTTACTTAATATTAAAGTTGATTTTTAGCCACACCATGTTGGTGTTTTTTAACATTTGTAACTTAATTTTTTACTATGTGGGTCGTTAGCACAACACTCAACCCCCAATCTTGAGGACCAGGACATACACACATACACTAGAGACAATTTATCTCACCCAATTCACCTATACCGCATGTCCTTTGAAATTACGGGGGAAAACTGAGCGTCAGAAGATAACCCACGTGAACATATGGAGAACATGCAATCTCCACACAGAAATGCCAAAAATTTAAAGGCTTATAGGGTAATTAGGCAAGTCTTTGTTTAACAGTAGTTTGTTCTGCTTTTATTCCAGCCAAAATAAAACAAATAAGAATTTCTCCAGAATATTTTTCAGGTATACTGTGAAAAATGTCTTGCTCTTTTAAACATAGTTTGGGAAATATTTAAAAAAGAAAATTCAAACGGGCTAATCATTTTGACTTCAACTGCATACGTGTGTAGGTTTTTTTTCTTTTTTAATTTTTTAAGACATTTAAAGTCTATTGGTTTTGATGGATTTTCAGTCAAGAATCAAGACATAATCAATCATTCTGCAAGAGTGAAAACAGACACCAAATTAGAAATCTTGTGAGATGTGTTTTGCAGTGTGTGTTTTGTCAAGATCACAAAAAGATTTGAGTAGTGTAGTAAAGAGATTCCCATATGGAATCTGTGTTGATTTTTGAACCTGTCATTTAATCTATTTATTCACCTTTGTAAATGTGAGTAAATATATAATTATCTATCAGTTTTTAACTTGAGTTTTAATCATATTATTGAATGATTTGCAAATGTTTAGATCATTTTGCACAATATAAATATTTAAGTAATATTTTTTTTTACTTCTAATGGATGGATTCTGTCTGGCTATTATTTTTTTACTATTTCTGCCACATGTTTTAAGCAGCAGATTCCCTTCCAGCTGCAACCCAGTGCTGAGAAATACCCATACACTCATATTCACACATGCACTCATACACTTTGACCAATTTAGCTCAGCAACCTTCTTACTGTGAGGTGACAGTGCTAACAACTGAGCCACCATGCCGCCCTTGCTATTACAATATAAAGCCTATTACTAATTGTTTTTATTTGTTTTCGTTAATTGAATGAAGAACATAAAGTATATGTTTATAAGGGTAAGAGTATTTGCACACACCTTTGTCACCCATTTTCTGGGTTTCTTCTTCCACCAAGCACGAATAAATGCCTTTGGCCAGTATTTATTATCTACTGTTTTTCGATTTTTGATGAAAATACTGTATTTTAATTGCACCAAGAGGATATTTTCCTACAAGGCAGCTTCAAAGTACAATAGCATACCATATACACATACATACATACATACATGCATACAGTACATACATACATACATACAGCTAAATACTGTAATTTACAATGAAATACAAAGCCCTTCTTCAAGCCCTTGCTTTGTTTAAGTGATACTATACTGTAAACAGAGTGGTCGGTCTCATATCACGCCAACATGCATTAAATATTTAAATCCATTAGCATGCAGCAGTTTTTCCTTTAAAATCAGTAGATTTTGTCAGTAAGCTGGAGGAAAAACTCAATGTGGGTGTTGTACATAAAGCTGAGGCAGAGCTACCTATAACGATCACAGTAAACTGTATTTACTTTGTAGTAGCACACTGTTCTGTTATACTGTAATACTTTTCAACCTTGTCTTTACATTTTTAACAAGTGGTCAATTATAATTGCATCAGAATATATTTTAGATGACCAAAGTGATTCATTCTAATATTAGTGTAACTTATATGGTTTATAGGTGTGCATACACCTTGCAAAATATGCAAAATGTTAATACTTGTAAGTTAAAAGGATCGTTAAATGGATTTATTTAGTATCTGTCACATAATGCTCATAAATTCAATAGTTTCCAGACACAGACTTGTATTTGCAAGCTGAGACTGCATATTTTAAACTTGCAATGTCAGACACAATGCAATTAATAGAGCTTTAGTGACATCACTGTGAGGGGTAGGATTAGGTGTGGGTGTTAAAGGCATTGCATGTAGCTCAGCTTGCAACTCCAGCAGGTCCATAAATTAGTTATACAAAATATCTAAAAATATTATGGGTGACAGTGGCTCAGTGGTTATCACTGTCTTCTCACACCAAGAAGGTTGCTGGTTCGAGTCCTGGCTGAGTTTGCATGTTCTCCCTGTGTTGGCGTGGGTTTCCTTCAGTTGCTCCGGGTTTCCACCACAGTCCAAAGACATGCGCTATAGGTAAATTGAATGAACTGGCTAAAGTGCATGTGTGTGAATGAGTGTAAATGGCTGTTTCTTAGTACTGGGTTGCAGCTGGAAGGTCATTCGCTGTAAAACATATGCTGGATAAGTTGGCGGTTCATTCCACTGTGGCAACCCCTGATGGATAAAAGGACTAAGCCAAAGAAAATGTACAAATACTCAACAAAATAAAATAACCCATATAAAAATGATTTTGGCAGATGATATCCATTCCTGCCACCAAATTTGGACTAAAATGCTATTGTTTATTTATTTTTTTAAAAACAATTTTTTTTAACATGGTTAAAATAAAATAAATTTAAAAAAAAAAAAAAAAGTTTTTTTGGTCACTGTTTTTATAGTAAGTTGCAATAAATTTTCACAAGGGGCCGTATGTATTTCATTATTAGTTTGTAATACACGTATAAGCCGTCCGCCAATTTTGCAACTGTCAAATCAGGTGGAACCCATGAGAGAGTATCGTGGGGGGACATACACACTTTAATCTTATTTAGACCGTTTACAGTGATTTTGTGCCAACAGGTGGCAGTATAGGGCTAAATTATGGCGCTACATTGATTCTATGTGGAATTACAGTGACACTACCGTGTCATTTTGTGCTTTAATGACTTTGGAGGGAAATTATACCTTACCTTACAGATCACACCGATCCCAAGCCTTCATTAACACACAAATGGAGGTCTTGGCCTCAGCGTGTCTATTGATTTGAGAGCTGTGTGGGAAAACACGTCACTCTTGGTACAGTAGCTCATTCACTTTCATTATATGGGAATATGCAAGATTAGCCTTTTTCCCTTCTTCTCCTTCTTTCTCCTCAACAGACTTCAAGATTTATGACAACATGAATATGAGTAAAAGAAGGCAGAAGGAATCATTTATTTGGGGATTAAATATTCATAAATATTCTTGCATTTTTCTTATTAGTGCCCCCATGTAAATTATGTAAATGTCAGTCTGTTTTTTGGATGAAACAGCTGTGTAAACTGCTTCTATGGAATTTTTTTTGACGCATGACGGTATATTTTATGACCCTTCATTAACACGAATGGAAGCCTTGCAGTCAATGTGTATTGATTTTTCTGCTGCTGTCTAGTCAAACATGTTTCTCTTGGTTACTGTATCTGGCAGGATGTGAAATGACTGTCTTGCTGAATGAGATATGAAGAACACTTATTGTTAAATGTCACAGAGGTCACCAAAATTATGTTTTCCCTTAAAGTTGTTGTTTATATGTAGAGTATTGGCTATTGTTATTTCTGGCTATTACACTGTCAGAAAAAATGTACGGGTGTTGTCATTGGGGCAGTACCTTTTGAAAAGATACATATTTGTATAAAGGGTCCTCTAGCATCTTAAAGGTACATTTAGAATGATTACTTTATAACTTTGAGGTATTGATAAATCCTTTGGTTACAAATTAGTACCTCTTGAAAAGTTACTGCCCCATTGACAGCTCCCTTACCTTTAATTCTGTAAGTGTACAGTAATAGAAGTAGAAACTGATGTTATGGGTTTATTATGTGTGGTTTGTCTGTTAAGTCTTATTATATCATTTAAGTAGATTTGCTAAGCTAAATTCTCAATATGTGATGAATGCCCAGCTGATAATAACTCACAGATATAGTATGTTATAGACCTATTTTATTTGGTTAAAAAATATAACATTTTTTGGTATTACTTTATTTTGAAGGTCCCTTTAACGAATGTTGTTGAATTTAAGTTATGTTGCATCCAGCGTTGCCAGCTTTGCAATTTTGTTGCTAGATTTAGCAACTTTTCATATTACCATAGCAACCTTTTTAAAAAAGCACCTAGCAACAATATTAGCTATTTTTAACAGTCATTTGGCTACTTTTAGCAATTTTTTAAAAGTGACTCAAAAGAGCAGTGGCTGCAGGCTTCACTCAGTAGAGTAAATTGCTAGCTCAGATTGTTTTTCATAAATGTTCATTTGCTAATATTTGTTAACATGTATAATTGTGGGTAATTTAGGTAGCAATAAATTACAATAGTGCTATAATTGTTGTCACTTCCACAATTGTATTAATTTCAAATATTAAAAAGAAGAAGTACACAAGCTGTGATTGTTTAAAAGAATGTAACTGTTCATTATCAGTCATATATATATATATATATATATATATATATATATATATATATATATATATATATATATATAGACTAATAATTGTATTACTTTTACAATTAGTCAACAATATTTTTCTATATTTGGCAAAATATAGTTTACTATATTTTTCATACAAATCTAAATGGACAGATTTCAAATAGTGTTTTTGCTGAGATGGCCTGTCAATTTGAGAAAACATTAATGATTTTGTATACTACATAAAGATGTAGTTTTATGTAAATAAGAACCTATTTATTGTGCATCTAGATGTAAAGTTTTAATATAACATAATACATGGCGCCTCAGACATGACAGGGTTACGCTTGTCAGATACTTTGTGATGACATCACTGATATGCAAATTAGTGTGTGCCGTCATCTGGAAACATTCAGCAACTTTTCACGCAGGCTTTAGCTCCTTTCATTGAAAATTGATTGCATCTACATGCCAACTATCTCAATAGATTATAATTAGACTGTTAGGTTGGGCTTAGGTTTAGTGTAAGTTGATATGTACTTACAAAGTTTCTTATAATCAGTTAAATGTCTTTTGAAGGAGCAGTATCAACAGATAATAAGCAGACAGTTTACTAACACTCAAATGAGAAGTAATTGGCATGTACTGTAGTTGCAATGCAACTTTTAGTCAACACAATGTGCAAGAGGGACCATCAAAACAAAGTCTTACCTTTTTTTACTATCATTTTCATTAAGTTTTGAAAACAAAATGTAATTTTTTTTTGTTTTAAATTTCAGGTAAGATTTTTTTTGTTTATGTGAGCATTTGAGAAACTTTCAGTTCTATAATTTTCTACTTAAAGACCATTTCGTCACATTGGAATTAAAAGGTTCTATCTGCATTCTGAATGATTTTGAGATAATGAGCTTTAAAGTATTTGCTTTCCAAAGCAAACAGCATGTGTGTAACTTAATTTTTTTAAGTAAAAATGTAAAAAAACTTAAAAAAAAAAATCCTATAATGTAAATAAGATGTCATACAATAAGAATATGTCAATAACTAAATTTTGACAAAAATTTCAGATAGAACCTTATAATTCTAATCTGACGATTTTTCTAGATTATGGGATAATTTGAGAAACATTCACACTTTTCAATTGTACAACTTTCAATTCGCATTTTCAATTTAAAACCATTTAAGCATTTTCTATATTAAGATTTTTTCTATTTTATATGAACATTTAAAAGGCAGTCCAATGTACATGTAAAAACACCATGAGATTTTTTGTTATGTTTGAATGTTTTCTCTACACTGAGATTTATTCGATATAGCTGATTGTTTTTAGACAATTTATTTTTCTTTGTAATAATCCATTGTTTGATTTTCAAAACATTGTGAATGTTCTCGGGAGATTTATTTTTTTATTTAAAATTCTCCTAAGATTTTATGTTGTTTTAGGAACTTGTTTAAGTTTTTGTTGTTTAAGTTACTTGTTTATGCGTGTGTTTAAAGATCATTGCAAATTTGAGAAACATATTTAAATGTTACATTCAATTGTTCTCCCAATATGTTATGATTTATTTATTTCATATTTTCTCATGCTTTTGCAAATTTTAGATGAATGTTACATTCTATAATTTTGGTAAACATAAGTAAATATAGGAATTTTATTTATTTATTAAGTTAACATTAGAGGACCATTTTTCCCAGTTATGTGAATGATAGTTTACAGTATTTATTTTATCATTTAAAATATATTATGGGAGTTCTGGCCTTTTATATAAACCACATTATTATTATTATTATTATTATTATTATTATTATTATTTATTTATTTATTTTTTTTTTTTCAGATTTTTTCAAAACTTTATTTGCACCAGGAACATTTCTTCTTGAACGTTAGGCCTGCACAATAAAATGAAAAGTAGAGGAGAGTGAGTTGCAGCAAGATGTATTCCTCTATTCAGGAATGAGCTAGAACAATACTATTCATACTACATATTTTCAGTTAGACTCTTCTTCAATCTGAGAGAAATCAGTCATATGTGACCATTACTTCAGTATACAACACATTTTTAAGTAAAAAAAAATTAAAAATACAGTTTTTTTTTAATGTTCAAAAAATGTTTCATACTGTCTGATCTATTTTTGTGAAATATTATTCATTCATATGATTTAAATCACTGTTTACTTAGTTTCAAATAGGTATAGCTATCAAGCGTTAAAGCTATTGTGCCTACCTAGCATAAACCGTTTAATCAGGGTTGACAGAGTTGGGACAGTTGCAACATGCTGTTGCATCTTTCCACAATTACAAAATTCACTTAAACGCTTGACATATTAACAATGTACAATTGTTAATTTTATCAAAGTTTCAATGTAATTTAATTTGAAAAAATGAACTATTTTATTAATTAATTAATTTCAAAATTCATAGGCGTATCTTAGTAAAGGTTCAGTCTAGATTTTCAGTACAAAATACTTTTGTTCAGTTTTTTTTAGGCCTGATAATTGGCTATTGGTTGTTCTTTTAATAGTCTGTATTTATATGGTCACTTTAACATATTTAACCAATTTATACTTAGTCTGTTTACAGAAAAATGAATTTTAAAAAAATCCAGATCTAATGTTTGCAACGTTTGACTTTAAGTTGAAATTCTGCATATTTTATCACATGTACACATATTAATCAATTAATCAATTGGGTAGGTGTCCAATAGATGTGGGTTTATTATATTAAATTTCGGGTTTAAAAAAAATGTTCTCTGAGGAACTGAAGAAAAAGAGTGTTGCAACTGTCCCCACTCTCCCCCACATCTCTGTTGACTGTCATGTCTTATATTGACCAGCAGATGTCAGCACAGTTTTTAAAAAGAACGCTTCGAGTAAACGATTAAATACATATTTCATCTTCTAAACGGTTAGAAAAACAACTCAAGATAGGCTATAGTTGTTATATACAACAAATCTGTCGAATCATAGCTCCTGTCACAAATATTCTTTCTTTCTTATTGCTGTTCATCTGCAAAAATGCTGAAAACAGCTCCATAAACTTGACAAAACCGTGACAAAAATAACAATGCCAGCATTAAACGTGTACACCACACCAACCATCTTCTTTCAACTCCATTCAGCGGTGACCGGTGATCGAGAAACCGAGTCAGTTAAGTTGAAGTCGATCAGAACAATTCCCAATCAAGTGCTCACTGATAAATGATTATATTTTGCACACAGTTGGAATATGAGCACCTGCGTGAATATGAACCTGTATTGTGTCATCTTGACGCTTACTTACATTATACGGTCATCCTACCTCATTGAGGTAAATTTGGTTTTATATTCGCACATTCGTTCAGTGACATGCTCCCTATATTGTTTACCCTGCTACTTTGATTATTCGTTGTGAAATCGCATGTAAGTCTCCTAGAATCAACATTAGCACATTTTTTTTTATTATAAACAATGTTGTACTTTGATAGTCATTTGTTGCTAATATGATTTTATGAGAATTTAAATGAAAATTTGCAAAAAATAAATAAATACTTAAATTATATTATTAAGGAGAAAATCTGAATGTGTGAATATAAAATCAACTTTTCCTTGTTTCTTACCTCAGTAAAATCGAAGAATATTGGCCAAACAGGTGATGCAGTGGCGCAGTAGGTAGTGCTGTCGCCTCACAGCAAGAAGGTTGCTGGTTCCAGCCTTGGCTGGGTCAGTTGGCGTTTCTCTGTTGAGTTTGCATGTTCTCCCTGCGTTCGCATGGGTTTCCTCCGGGTGCTCTGGTTTCCCCCACAATCCAAAGACATGTGGTACAGGTGAATTGGGTAGGCTAAATTGTCTGTAGTGTATGAGTGTGAAGTATGGATGTTTCCCAGAAATGGGTTGCAGCTGGAAGGGCATCTGCTGCGTAAAACAAATGCTGGATAAGTTGGTGGTTCTTTCTGTTGTGGTGACCCCAGATTAATAAAGGGACTAAGCTGAAAAAAAAAATGAAAGAAATGAAAATTGCCCAACCAGTCCCATTCCTTCATTATTACGCAAATGAAGATCTTGGACTCAACATGTCTATTTTAAGTGTTGTTGTGTGATCAAACAGATCTCCTTTCATTTTCATTTGTTTGATAGCAGTTTTTAAATATCTATAGTAATACATATGATAATGTTGACAATTAGGCCTAACTATTTATTTAACATGGTATAGCCTATGCCTTTTTTCATGTGTACACCTGTAAATTATACAAATGTGTTTCCATTCACCTATTTTTGTGCTCATTTTGGAATTTAGCGTAAATGAAACACATTTACTGAATAAACTCCAGCATTATCATCAGCAGCAGCAGCATTCCAGCACAGGTCACATTATCAGCACAGGTCACATTATATCTAAAATATCTGAAATGTTGTTTTGGTCGATCTAAAATCACTTTGAGGATGGATTTTGACTATTACCTCCCTGCACTCCCAAAGAGCATCAAACAAAAGCCACATTGCTAATCTGTTTTCACACAAGACTCTTAGTTATGATGTGTGGGTTACTTCTTTGTAACATTTTTGGACCTGTAATTTGCGCCCCCTTTTCATTGTCAACACCAAGCTGTACTCTATGCAAAATATAAAAAGTTGTATAAATATATTATGACTTCCATAAATAATTTTATATTGTTTCATAATAATTCAGCAGCCCATCATCAATGATTCCTTATATGAGGGTCAAAGATGAGTTCTAACCCATTGTGACCACACTGTTGCCGCCATCTGGACCAAGCAGTGCAGTTATCCGTTAACATTTCAGAAGAGGTTCCAATCTCCTGTTAATTAAGTTCACCCACGGTGTGAGAGGTGCAGACTCACCGCACAGATCGAGGCCCCTGAGCCAGAGCCAAGCTGGTCTGTGAGGGGTGCGCTCATTAGCAGCTCGACAACAGATGGAAACGTTCTTTGCACTTTAGCAGATGAGAGGTTCACCTAGGGCCTAATGGTGCTATAATGTACATACATGTCTCCAAGCAGTCTACCTGACTACCTGATGATTGCCATTAGCTGAACTGAGACATGAGGTCAATGGAGGGAAAAGCGCTGTGGTGCAGATGAACATAAAGCACAGAGCTATCGTTTTCATTAATATGTTTTTTTTCTAAACAAAGACGGCATAGTAAAGCAAACTTGCAGACAGATTTGACATTTTGTGTTTCTTGTTGCACGCAGTCAATAATTATTCACAATGTTTATATATAAAGAGCTTTATTCCTATACAGAAAATACAAAGTACAAAAATAAAGAGTAACTTTGCCAAAAAAAAACAGATGATAAATAAAACATGTAAAATACTGAAGCAAAGCAATTTATTGTTATCGGCAATATTTTTAAATGTCCTCATGGAGCAGCTTTTAATATAGAAACAGAATACAACATCAAGGTTCCTAAGGTCAGCAAATTGGGCTGACAGATGGACTAGTCAAAGCAATCCATCTCCCCCTCATTCCTGGTGTTTTGGAAGAAAACTATTTTAATTTCCTTTTCATAAATTGAACATGAAACTTCCCAGTAAGAGCTCTCAGAGTTTTATAACCCTTGGAGAAATAATAAACAAAAGCACCCGAAGAAATTCCTTGTCACGTGCTGACTAAGTTTTCCAAAAGGCCTTTCCAACTCAATGAAATCATTGGGTTAACTAGCTAATTTTTCACCACAATTACTGACCTTTACTCAAAACCTTGTTGTTATTCACAATAGTTCATCGTGAGATGACAGATTGCAGAGCACAGGCCAAGGTATAAACAATAAATATAATCACAAGACACTTGTGTAGACATAGTAATAAATAAATAATTTAAATGCAAAAATAAATATGATATCTGTTAGGTGTACAGTAAATGATACAGAATGCATGGCATCCATTTGGTAACAATAAGATAAACAATGGCAAATGCATTGTGGTCATCATCTGTGTTGATAAAAGAGAACATTAATGAGCACAATCTGGTAAACATCACATTATGCTATTGTTGTTGTTGTTGGTGTAGATGGGGGAAACCTTGTGAGGCAGGGGTGTCCAAACTCATATCTGGAGGGGCGGTGTAGTGCATATTTTAGTTCCAACCCCAGTTTAACACACCTGAACCAGCTAATCAAGTTCTTTCTAAGTGTACTAAAAACTAAAAGGAAGTTGGTGCTAAACTCTGCAGGACACTGGCCCTCCAGGACTGAGTTTGGACACCCCTACTGGATGTTAGTTCCAACCCCAATTAAATACACCTGAACCACCTAATTAAGCTTTTTCAATTGCTGTTTCTCAATATGCATTCTTCAGCAATCTTGCGTCCTCATGTTCTCGTGTAACGTCATCATCAACTGCCAAAGTTCAGTTCCAAAACTCAAGAACAGAGGACGCGTGAAAGTTCCCGAATGTGTTCTTGGTATCAAGGATGTGTCGATGTAGATTTGAGTAGCGAACTCCCTCTAGAAGTCCCAAAAGCCGTTACGACTGGAGATGGGAAGTGCAGCATTTTATGTAGATTGGTTATTAAGGTCCAGAGATATCACTTATTTGCCTCAGGAGTTTCCCTAAATGACAATGAAAAGGAAACATTCCAATGAAAATCTTAATAATGGAATAAACACATTAAGAGAGTTTATTTGCTGAAATTTGTATTAAAATCTGTTTTATTTGTATTGTGCAATGTATATTTGTAAGGTCCTTATGCATAGTGTATATCGTGAAAAGAGGAAAAGCAATAAATCAGTGTATGAATGCTGTGATGTTTAAATAATTTTTAGTTAAACATGTGTGAAGGTCACGTGACCATCAGGAAGAACGCAGCATTTCATTTCTCAGATTCTAATGGATCTCCCGAGTTCGTTCTTTCGAGGTGACCTGGCAAAACCAGTCTTCACAAGAACGCAAGTACTTTCTCTGCGAAATTGAGAAACAGACTAGGTGTACTAGAAACTACCAGGCAGGAATGTTAAAGGAAGTTGGAACTAAACTCTGCAGAACACTGGCCCTCAAGGACACTCCTGCTGTAAGGCCATAACTATGGCAGAATCATTATTTTATTGGAAACATAATCTATGAACAAAGAACTGACTTTTACTTTATGCACCTTTTATGCAGTCTTTAGACCAGTGAGAAATTATTTGTAGTTTATCTATTAATATTTGATGTACCAGCTTAAATACCCTGGGGGGTTGGGCGGGATGGGACTACTGCACTTTCAACTAGACTAGACAGTCCCAGTGGTTATTTAAATTCACTTCATATTCTCCTTTCTGTATAAAAACTGGCCTCGTGGAACATTAACCCTTTTAAAACCCTTTACTTAATGATATTAAAAAGGTTTAAAAATGTAAGATAGAAAATAGTTCATATATCAGTCCTGTAAAAATCCTGAGAAATGAAAATCCTACTGCAACTAAATTCAACCTTCTAGCTGAAAGGTAATACTAACTGGCCTTTGTGTTTTCTGTGGGCTAAACTTTTAATAATACTCCACATATGTTTGTGCAATTACATTGTAATTGCAGCAATAATGTGCTGTTAATAATGAACGATCCGAATGTTGCTAGTCTGGCTGAAACAAATAACATGCCAGATCGAAGGCCAGGAAAATGGGCACTGACATCCAGGATCAACAAATGGCTGACAAATGAAAAAGGATTTCATGCTTTATCCAAGTCTGATGAAACTCCTGGTGAGCAAATGCGTGTCGAGTTATAACATGTAGTTTTTGTTTATAGAGCTATTCAGATGGACCATCCAGTGTTGCTGTTCTTCCATCCTCAAACTCTTCACATTGAGTCTTTCGTCATCTGACTTGGTCAAATCGTATTCTGACTCCATTCAAACTTTTCTGTCGAGGTTTGGTGTGATGAAAGTTTGTATGTGCCGACTGTTGTGAATCACTCACAGCCAAAACCAAAATCCCTCACAGCATAACACCACGGCCAACCCAGCCCGACCTTATTCTGCAGCCATGGCCCAGGAGGCTTCCTGGTTCCTCCTTTCCTCTCTTTGACCGTTGCACCATTTCTTCAGGTCACGCTCCCCCTCCACTCTTTCAGCACACCTCATCCCACGCATTCACAGTCTGATGCGGAGAGTGACTTGATGGTCCTCCAGGTTGTGGTAGCATCCATAAAGGAGACCGGTTCATAGCCTGTGGGGCGGCAGCAAGGGTGCGCGCTTACCTTCCTGGCGGTGCGCTTGGGCAGACTACCGTTGGCCAGCAAAGCACGTAGAGCCAAGTCATAGTTCCCCCGAGACCTCTGGCAGGAGCCCACACAGAACTTAAAGAGGATGATCTCGTCCGATTCGAAACCCATATCAAGGTCCCGTACACGCATCTCACGTTTCTCGACACGGCAGTCCCGACTGCTGTGCCTTCCTCTGCTACTTTTATCTTTCCTCTTCCTTTCCTCCTTCTCTTTTTTCTTCTTTTTCTTGCGTGCACCTTTGGTCTGTATGTCAGAGGTATCCGGTGAGCGAGGAGAACGTTCCCATCGCGCTGGCTGCTGGTCATCTTCAATAAGAACAGATGGCTCTGTGGAAATAGACAAAAAGAAGAGATGCTTATCCCCTGCTCAGATTTGAATAATTCATTGTCGATTTATTTGCTGTAGAAATCATTCCCAGACATTTAACTCACCAAAGAGACCATGCCACGGGGAGTCACTGCCCTCCTCGAGCTCTTCTTCAACATCTGGAAAAGCCTCCAAGGGTGGATCATCAACTCCTGCAGCACCAAATCCCACCGCAGCTTCTGATTCTACCCGAAAACGCGACCTGCCCCCTGCCACTAGGGGCAGCAGAGACATCAGAACCCATACAAGCACCTGAGCAAACAAAGCAAAGGTGGATGGTAAACGAAAGGACGGTTTACAGAGTAATTAGAGCATCTCCTGGTTACTTGAGTCAGTAGATGTCCGAGCAAAGATATCGCCCCTTTACACAGTACACACCTGCCAGCGTCTCCTTTGACATGGCTCACTGGTGACGGATGGCATGGAAGGCATTGCTCCGATCCGACTACTCGGCCACCACCAAACTCCCACCTGCATTAGAGAACAAGGAATGGCTTTATTATACAGCGACCTATGGTTATGCATGTTCATACCAAGGTAGGTAATGTAAACTGGAGAGAGCAACATGCGGGTGACACATACACACGCATACAAACGTACAATCAAAGCTGTCCCATTCATCACGGTCACAATGCCTTTAGAAACCATGCTCATTGTTGTTATAGAATGAGACCGGTGTGATCTCTGAGCATGGCCGGTGCTGACTTGCCTGCGGACAAAGCTACAATGTTAAAAGAGCAGTTGTCCGTCAAATAAACAGCCTTGAAGCAAACGCTGTCAAAAGCATTCTTGACGTGGTTAGATTGCAACGAGCAGAAGGAGCTCCGTGCTGCAAGCCACAGAGAGATACAGAGAGGTTGATAAGAGCTCTGAGCGATGCAGATGTTTATTGACTCATTGCAGTGTGTGACTGTGTAACCTGTGCTAGGGGCTCTGATTTATATCAGGGTCAGGAACAGGGCAGAGTGTCTCAGTTAACACCGTTCAAACAGCAGGACTCCGTCAAACACAGCATCCCAAAAATGATTGATGAGGACAGGCCAATTATTTGCTAGGGGAAAAGGGATGTGCTCTGCTTATGTTTTGCCATAGTGTTATATTGTTCCTGTTTTACAGAGTTGACTGGATTCCTTTCTTGCGCTCAGCTCTGAGAGATCCGCTTCAGGAAGAACTGAACTGATGGCACACTTAAGCCCACTTTACGAGAATTAACTGGCAATAAAGCAGTTAGCCGCAAGAGGATGTGCTTTAATTTTAACATGGTTACAGGGTGTTGTTAGACACAACATGTTTCTGGTGGTGTGAAATGCCTGAAGGGTTCGTTTGAAAGCCAGTTTTTAAACTGCAAACTGTTTTGAGTAACTATTGTACAGTTTTTGCAAGATTTGTGTGTGTCACAAACAGTGTAGGAGTTAACAGACATAGTTTCAATTTACTAGAACTTCTATGCTAAGCTGCTTTGGCATCATCCACATTGTAAAAGCTCTATATACATAAAGATGAACTGAATTGAATAACGCATTACAAGTAACACGCGATGACAGTAACGAGTAAAGTAACGCATTACTTTAAAAAAAGTAATAATATTTGAGTTTTTTTTGAAAATGTGATGCAAGTTACTTTTTAGTTTAATTTGCTTTAAAAAATAAATTGGTGAGTTAAAATTATAGCAGTCACAATAAATCATGCAGTCAATGAGACAATGTGTTCATTGTTTTGAACAAATCAAAGAAAAAGAAAAGGAGATTGAAAAGGAGTCTCAATGAACAATTTTTTTACTTACAACAAATAGTACAAAAGTAGCAAACACATTGCTTTAAACTTTCAATAATCTGTATATACGACACATATACTGCAGCAGAAGTTTTCAGATAACATTATCCTAATATATATATATATATATATATATATATATATATATATATATATATATATATATATATATATATATATATATATATATATATTTCATTTCTAATAACTGATTGCAGTACATAATATTTGACTAGATATGTTTCAAGACACTTTTATACAGCTTAAATTGACATTTAAAGACTTAACTAGGTTAATTAGGCAGGTTAGGATAATTAGGCAGGGGGTGTATATATATACATGTTTTGAAAAAAAAAATGTTTTTTTAAATATAAATGGTGTAAAATAATCAGATGTTTAAATGTACCATTTAACAATGCAGAGAATTTGGTGAGCAAATCAAGTCAAAGGCAGATTCTGCTTGACCTGTGTATTCAGCATTGAACTCCACTGTGTTATAAATGTGATTGTTAGTTTTTGTTTCATTTTAAAAAGTTATACTGCATTAAATAATACAATTTAAAGTAACATTTTCACCAGTGGCAACTTTATCGTAGGGCGTCACTGTGGTGCAGTGGGTAGCACGATTGCCTCACAGCAAGAAGGTCAATGGTTCGAGCCTCGGCTGGGTCAGTTGGCATTTCTGTGTGGAGTTTGCATGTTCTCTCTGTGTTTGGGTGGGTTCCGGTTTCCCCCACAAGTTTAAAACATGTGGTATACAGTAAGTGAATTGGGTAACCTAAATTGTCCCTAGTGTGTGTGTGTGAAGGAGTGTGTATAGATGTTTCCCAGTGATGGGTTGTGTCAGGAAGGTTATCAGCTGCGTAAAACAAATTCTGGAAAAGTTGGCACTTCATTCCGCTGACCACTGTGAACTCCGATTAATAAAGGGACTAAGCTGAAAAGAAAGTGAATGAATGAACTTTAATGTGATGTAGTTTGGTATAAATATCTTTGGCCCACAGCTCTTTGTTTTTTTAGCCTTTCATTTGAAAATGTTTGGGTATGACATAGTCTAAAAACAAAATACACAACCAAATTGACTAACTGAACCAAAAGAATACCTACTTGATACTTACTAAAGAGAAGATTTATTCAACTGTGTATATTTTAAAAGATTAACCTCATGAGATCAGTAAATGATAGCAAAGATAATGTAAAAACGATTTAGACAAATAATAAAAATACAAAATCTTATCTTTTTCATTCTGTTAAAATTAATGGTGACTTTGACTCTCCCCGCTCTCACTTTCAGTTTATCTTATTTGGTGTTTAACGCAAGAAAGCAAGCTGTACTGGCTGGGAATGACATGAGGGTAGATGATGACAGATATTTCATTTGAGGTGAAACTAACCCATTAAGCCTGCTTTATGGAAGTACTTGTGAGACGTAATCTAATGTCAGATCACTCTATAGCTATTCTTTACATATTGGATCATTTAGTGATGACTCTCATGATGTTAAAGAAAGGTCAGTGTAAAGTTTTATGTGTCAGAATCTTCTGCTAAGCATTTCTCAAGCAGTAAGTTGCCACTTACAGCTCACCTTTGGACTTAAATACTCTTAAATGATATAAATCTTCAGTCAATAAAATAAAAAGTAGCATCTCATGTGCTCCTCAGGAACATTAAATACATCTAATGCTTTATCTTAAGATCTTCAGTCATCTTGGTTTATTGGCTGCTTAAGGGAAATGTAAAATTTATGTCTTCTAAATCCAGCCAAATAAATATGAACCCGATTTCAACAGCTTCAGGACATATTTATAGCATCTCCAGAGGCCGGCTTGAGCTGAGAAAGACCACATATGACCGGAGATGAATGTGGACATGCTGTCAAAAGGCTTTACGGCATGGATCCCCATTGAAATGTGCCTTCTACTCTCTGCATGTGTTGCATTAAAACCGAAGAGTTGTTTATGCGCGAGGATTTATTGTATTCTGACGATTTTCTAATTGTAACTGTATACATCTCCGAATCGTCTTAAATATGTGGCACTTCATCTAAACTGTCATAATTGCTTTGATCATAAGCGACATAAAAGCATACGCCCTGAGCTGCATATGTGATTGTTTGTTTATAAATGGTTTGCGTGCGTGTGTATGAGTGTTATGGCTGTGACTCTGTGAGCGCACACATCTGCGTTCCTGACCACAACAATCATTCTTACAGTCTGGCCGGCTTCCCTCCTTCACTCTTCAGCTTCTATCCAGCTGAATGTATAAACCGAATGCAGAAACGCCAGGCTGACCGTAACAAGCAAATCAATATCAGACACCTACGGAGAAACGAGACCAGCTCCGCCGCAAGAATTCGGAAATCTATCCATTGTGGACTACGCAAGTGCAATCTGGCTAATAGGTTGGACTGCGCTGGGGTCTGTGCGGCTCATTTCGCGCTGTCAGTTTCTAAACAAGCCCCTTGGCCTCTGGTTCCCTGTCGACCCCCCACCTCACTGCTTCCTGTAAGCTGAGCTGGCATGCTGGAGCGCAGGCCAGAGGTTATGATAAGAGCACTACCTGCCTCTCAAACACCCAGCGGGCCATTACCTTCAGATATGCTATGAAGGTGATCCACGACGCATCGGACTCACACCACATATGCAAATTGTTAGTTATTTGTAAGGCCGATATCACTACTCATGCTTGGATTATACTTTGCCATTGCTTATACTTTCAACCTCCAAATATTCATCTTAAATGATTAACCTCTCTCATAAAGTGCCTCTGGACAACAAAACCAGTCATAAGCGTCATTTTTTTTTAAATTGAGATTTATACCGCACCTAAAGTTAAAGATATAAGCTTTCAATCGATGTATGGTTTCACTGTAAGAAATTTTATGATCAATTAGTCCTGACAGCATATGTTGTTAGGTCATCGTAACTTACTAAACTAAGTTAATCATGTTCTAACTTAATTTTATAAGTTACACAAGCGGTTTTAAGTCAGTTTAAAAAAAGAAAAGTATAATAGAGGGCAGCACGGTGACGCAGTGGGTAGCTCAATCGCCTCACAGCAAGAAGGTCGCTGGTTTAAGCCCAGACTGGGTCAGTTGGCATTTCTGTGTGGAGTTTGCATGTTCCCCTCCTTGTTTGCATGGGTTTCCACCGGGTGTTCCGGTTTCCCTCATAAGTCCAAAGACATGTGCTATAGGCGAATTGGGTAAGCTAAATTTTCCTTAGTGTATGAGTGTGAATGAGTGTGTATGGATGCTTCCCAATGATGGATTGCAGCTGGAAGGGCATCTGCTGCGTAAAACATATGCTGGATAAGTTGGCAATCCGCTGTGGCGAACCTGGATTAATAAAGGGACTAAGCTGAAAATGAATGAAGTTCAACAGACTTATGGGGTTAATTTGATTCAGCTTGAAAATGTAAGGCAACCAGCATTTTTTACAATGTTGTTGTGATAGGACTACTCAAATATCTGGAATCTGAGGGTTCAAAAACATCTAAATACTAAGAAAATCACCTTTAAATTAGTTTAAATCAAGGTCTAGTAATGCACATTGCTAATTAATGATTGTGTTTTGATATAACAAGTTACAATGATTTATACCATAAAAGAAAAATGGACCATTTTAAATTATACATAGTATTTCTGGCCTTTGCCAAAAAATATACCTGTGCAACTTGACTAGTTTTGTGGTTCAGGATCATACAAGATGTTATGCAACAGATGCAAAGGATATTTTAAATCAGGCGTATCAAAACTGTTATAAGCACTTGAAGTGCTAAATTGGGTGAAAATCTGATGATTCAGGTTGGCTGCATCTGAAATTGCATTTTTCTATACCAGGGGTCGGGAAACTTTTTTCAGCAAAGACCCAATTCTGTTTTTTTAAAAAAAAAAATTATTTAAAGAGCCATTTGGATGTATATACAGTTGAAGTCAGATTTATTAGCCGCCCTGTTTATTTTTATATATTATATTACTTAATAGTAATAGTAATTTATATAACTATTTAACGAAGAGCAGATTTTTCCAGCACATTTCTAAACATAATAGTTTTAATAACTCATTTCTAATAACTGATTTATTTTATATTTGCCATGATGACGATGATAAACTAGGTTATTTGGTTAACTAGGCAGGTTAGGGTAATTAGGCAAGTTATTGTATAACAATGGTTTGTTCTGTATAGACTATTGGGGAAAATAGCTTAAAGGGGCTAAAAATATTGACTTTAAAATGGTGTAAAAAAATAAAAACTGCTTTTATTCTAGCTGAAATAAAACAAATAAGACTTTCCCCAGAAGAAAGAAATATTATCAGACATACTGTGAAAATTTTCTTGTTCTGTTAAACATCATCTGGCAAATATTTAAAAAAGAAAAGAAAAAAAAACACTGGGGGCTTTAATTCTGACTCAAACTGCCTCTTTAAAAATGCATTTGCCACTGTATTAGTATAAATTACTAAAAATTATTATAGTATTACTACTAATACTATATTATTATTAATATAATATTACTATAAATAATACAGGTTTTAACAAAACCTTAATTTATGTCCATGCACAACTCAAAAATAAACAAATATGAAGCATCAAGTGTTGAGCAAGTCCATGAATGAACAAATAACATTCATTCATTCATTTTCTTGTCAGCTTAGTCCCTTTATTAATCCAGGGTCGCCACAGCGGAATGAACCACCAACTCATCAAGCAAGTTTTTAGACAGCAGATGCCCTTCCAGCCTCAACCCATCTTTGAGAGAGATCCACATACACATTCACACACTCATACACAACAGACAATTTAGCCTACCCAATTCACCTGTACCGCATATCTTTGGACTGTGGGGGAAAACGAAGCACTCAGAGGAAACCCACACGAACGCAGGGAGAACATGCAAACTCCACACAGAAACGCCAACTGAGCCGAGGCTCGACCCAGCGACCTTCTTGCTGTGAGGTGACAGCACTACCTACTGCACCACTGCCCCGCCTTAAAGAAAGAACAATTTAGAGTATATTTATTTTCATCATCGCCACTTATGAATGTTGTTTGAATATAAGTTACCATAGAAACGTAGGTTGTTTGCCTTTTATTAGTGTCACAATTCAAGTTTATCCACATTGCAAAAACGCACATTGGTCAAAACGTCCTTTTATTGTTAACTGAGTTCTTATTCAATGTGCTGTATAAAATTACTATTTAAAAGGGGATTGTAATTGTATTTTCGATAGTAAACTGATTTTTGATGATGGTTATAGTTTTTTAAACAGTAAAATAATATTGAAGGAAGGCAGCTGGAGAGCCACATATTTTGGTCAAAGAGCCACATTTGGCTCAAGAGCCTTGGGTTCCCTACCACTGTTCTATACTATGCAAACAGAAAGACAGAAGTATGTCTGAATTTACAGTATTAACATACACTGTAAATGCTGCTGTTGTCATTACTAAAGATTACTTAAAATAACAAGTTTTTGGCATCAAAACTTAAACAGGTGTGTTTACCTTACTCATTAGACAGCAAAAAAATGATTCAAACGATTCACAATGTCAGTGATTGGTTGCGCTTAAAATTCTGCCTTGACAACCGCGCTGATTATGCAATATGACACAAGGTGGTCATTTTGCTTGTGATGCTGATTTTTGCTGAAGAAGCAGCAGGACAGAGGCACTACCTGAACCCATCTGAGTTAAATTAGTAAGTAGATATTTAAATGCTTGCTGTTTATACATTTTTCCTAATTGATATGCACACAGGGGCGGCACAGTGGCACAGCGAGTAGCACTGTCGCCTTACAAGAAGGTCACTGCTTCGAGCCTGGGCTGGGTCAATTGACATTTCTGTGTGGAGTTTACATGTTCTCCCTATGTTGATGTGGGTTTCCTCCAGGTGCTCTGTTTTCTCCCACAAGTCCAAAGACATGAGCTATAAGTGAATTTGGTAAGCTAAATTGTCCCTAGTGTATGTGTGTATGTCGTCATCCTCCAGGTTGGGGGTTAAGCGTCGGGCTAAAAAATTTGATGTTATGAAACACCGACATGATGCGGCTAAATATCAACTTTGATATAAACGGCCCCGGGAGTAAGTAAAGAATATAAAAGCTTAAATTTTTGGAAGTTTAGTCTAGTAGCTATTTTAATTCAATGAAGAGATCACATTTGATCAACTCAATTAATTGAGTTCTCGATTTCCCATTACTCATACGAACTGAGAGAATCACTTTCCTCAAATGATTTGGATAGTCTCAACTTATTAGGGTTTACAGTGCTACTCAGTCAGATTCATAAGCTTTCATGTAAGCACATCAATCCAGAAGACATTTTGCTATAGGATTGGAATAGGTGGTGTTGACCTGTACATCTAGGCAAAAAGTATGCAAATGTCTGAATCCGACTGTCTTCTCTATCAGATTCAACATACATTATTCACATACGCAGTGCCACAAAGCATGTGTTTACATATGTTTTACATATTACAGATGTGTCTATTGTTTGGTCTTTTGTCTTATGTACTGATGAAAGAGGAGACTGAATATTTTAATATTTGCATATATGATATTTTCATTCATTCATTTTCTCTTTGGCTTAGTCCCTTTATTAATCTGGGGTTGCCACAGAGGAATGAACCGCCAACTTATCCAGCATATGTTTTACGCAGCGGATGCCCCTCCAGCTGCGACCCATCACTGGGGAACACCCATGCACACTCAATCACACACACACACTACAGCCAATTTAGCTTATCCAATTCACCTACAGCACCTGTCTTTGGACTTGTGAGGGAAACCCACGCGAAAACGGGGAGAACATGCAAACTCCTCACAGAAATGCCAACTAACTGTGTATGTATATAAACTAACAATATATATATATATATATATATATATATATATATATATATATATATATATATATATATATATATATATATATACATACAGTTGAAGTCAGAATAATTTAATTTGCCCCCCTGAATTATTAGCCGAGCAGAGCAGATTTTTTCGACACAATTCAAAACATAACTTATCTCTAATAACTGATTTATTTTATCTTTGCCATGTTGACAGTCAATAATATTTGACAAAATATTTTTCAATATAATTTTGCCAACCTCATTAGTAAATTATATTGCTTGTTTTAAGGAAAAGCTCACTTCATTTTGCCATATTATTTCTTAAAACAAGACAAAACTTTTGCCTGTCAAGAAAATGTTAATTGACTTAAGAACTCTTAGATATTCAGACTAGAAACAAGACAAAAAATCTAAGAAAACATTTTTTTTTTAAATCTACAGAATCTAAGCAGCTAAATTACTCTGAGCTGTTTGACTTTGCGATTGTACAAATTAGTTCAGATGAGAATAAAAATTTATACAAATTAGCAGAAAATTCTGAAAAATGTAAATTATTAACATTTTCCAGTGACATCTTTGTGGAATTCTCTAGTTCTGAAAGCTGTTACTGTTTATTATGCATACGCTTATGTTTAGTAATACATGCAATTCACAGCAAATTCTAATTAATTTGTGAATCCAATTACAAAGTTTAGAGTTCACATAAACAACTTTGTGAATATATAATCAAACCAAATTTATTCAGATTGATGCAAATAATGGATTTTACCATACCTAGTGTGAAGTGAGGTTTGCATGAGTACTGTAGCAGACATGGGGTTCGTAACAAATTTTCATTCATTCATTCATTTTCATTTTCTTAGTCCCTTTATTAATCCGGGGTCGCCACAGCGGAATGAACTGTATACTTATCCAGCAAGTTTTTACGCAGCGGATGCCCTTCAAGCCGCAACCCATCTCTGGAAAGCATCCACACACACACACACACACACACACATACACTACGGACAATTTAACCTATCCAATTCACCTGTACCGCATTTCTTTGGACTGTGGGTGAAAACGGAGCACCCGGAGGAAACCCAAGCGAACGCAGGGAGAACATGCAAACTCCACAGAGAAATGCCAACTGAGCCGAGGCTCGAACCAGCGACCTTCTTGCTGTGAGGCGAAAGCACTACCTACTGCGCCACTGCTTCGCCTCGTAAAAAAATTAATTAAATGAATTGTTAATATAATTACAACATTCTAATGGTTCCATTAATTATTCGTTTAGTACTTCTAAGAAATTTATAGGGGAAAATGTAATGCCGTTGTCAAATAATGAGACATAATGAGACCTAACCATTACAGGTAAATCATTTCTAGCTGAATAACTTTTCAATTGATAAACACAATCTAAGTTTTGCTTTTAGCTACAAATATAATAACATTATCAAAGAAGCAAAACATAACATATGTCCATAGATTTTTCTAAAGTACTTAAATAAAATGTAATTTATATAAAAGGTAAAATTTGTCAAATTTATTCATTAAAATCAACAGTTTTATATTTTTCTGATGATAATTATCACAAATGTTTCAAAGAACATAAATCTAGAGAAATAAGACATTTTAGCTAGTGAGACAGACCACGCCTTGTGTTACTGTTAAGGATGTCACACACCCTCAATATCCAGTTTGATTAAATTGAGAAAACAGATAATATATGCTTTGATATGTTGTGTGTTTTATCTGCAACGAGCAGCATTAAAACATACCCTGTATTTAGTATGATAAAACAGTACTGCTTCTTTCGCATAATCATGACCAAAAGAACTAAAAGCAGTCAACAGTGGCATAATAAAAGCTCTGCTGTTTTTGTCTCTCATCAGCAATTACTTCCTCTGTCTTGTTTTACTTCGACAGCTTTCAGCTTTACTTCATACTACCATTAAAATTTTGAATACTTTAGCTTATCTATGATTACTAACATGATTTGTTCAGGATTCCTTTAGGATGTAATGAGGATGACAACTCCCATGATTCCACACTCAGTGACGGCATCATTAAACTACACATTTGTTTTGAATACATGTTATACTGTGCCTTTTAAAGCTACACTACTTTAGGCTTCACACTGAATTGGAAACTGTGTGTGGTTGATTGACACCTAAAAGTACACTCTTAAGAGTCATTAGGTCAGAATTTGTGCTACATTAAAGGGCCATGACACCCCCCACTTTCGGTTCAAGTCTACCTCAGAATTTTTTCAAAAACTGCATCCTAATGGGTGTGGAGCTCCATGATCAGAGGCAGGAGTGGGCGTGGCCAGCAGAGCAGAGGAGAAAGAGGGAAGCGAACAACTGTTGTCAGTTAGCTCACAAGTTGATGTTTTATAAACAAATTTCGGGAGGAGCACGATCAGTCTTTGACGAAGCTAATTCATCCCACACACAATCATTCTATTATCCAATCAGCTCAAGAGCAACCCCTATAAATAGTCAAACACGTCATACCTCCGTTTTCTTTTGACTTCAATGTCCCTCCATCACCTCAACTTCACACTATTAAACCAGATACCTATTTAAATCTGAGGGGGGAGCGTTCTGGAGCCGGGATAGACTTTGCGCTCGGACCCTATCTCTCTTTATCCTGATAGGCAGAATAAGAGGAGTTAGGGTGTCTTCCAGAGCGCATTTTCTATTCAGTCAAATATCTGTGAGTGTGGACTCGTAAAATGAGACACAAACCATGAGGAGAAGCATGCTTTTATAGTTTAGAAAGCTAAAATGCAAAGAAATAAACAGTAATTTAATGCCCTGCTACATTTGTTATTTGTAATTTCACAAACACACAACCACAGTTCATACAATTATAAAGATAATTGTGTTCATATCAACACTATAGATGAAGACTTTTCCCTCAATCCCGGGTCTAAATGCAGACTCAGTGCAGCAGGTCTCTTGCCGTGCTCAACCATTAGCCCTGCTTGTAATCTGGAGGATTTAGGTGAACACAGCAGAACGGCGATGTGTCTAAATGTAAACAAACACCACTGACAAAGGACAAAGTCCGGCATACTCCTACTGCTCTCCCGACAAAAATGCTTGCTGCACACAAACAGCTTTGCTGTATCGCCCCTGACAGCATCAAGGGGGAAAACATGCAACAAACCCTGTGGATCATGGAAACAAACACATACAAGCCTTTATGAACTGCTAAATACTGTGTGCCGTGGGTCCGTGGACACGGTATCACCCAGTCATCAACATGGGGTCTCACAGCTTGGCAATAGTCTGTGTCTTGCCTTCGGAAAGCACACGCAGTCATGAATAATTAAGAAGCCGGCTCTTCTTATTGGATAAAAAAACTTTGCTATGAATAATAATGAGAAACCGACGCGTCATCTTTGCACTTGCAGTTTTGAGCTATGTCACCGACTTTGATCCCGTCCCAAAAATCATTTTAAACCCGGAAGATGAAATTAGCTGACAAAAGCTCAAAATTATCCAGTTTTTCACACAATTAAAGCTGACAGGTGCTAACATTGTCTTAACTAATGCTCAACACACAAATCTGTTAAAATATAAAAAAAGTACTCCAGGGTTTCTTGAACCTTTAATTCTCTTAGTAGAATCATGACAGTGTTTAAAGTGACAGTCGACCCAAAACGGACAACTCTTTCATGATTTACTTAAACTTTACCTGTTCTAAACCTTTTCTTGTTGTAAACATTGAATAATTTGAATAAAAACATTTCAAGATGGCTGGAAAACTGTGACCATTGTCTTCCACAGTATTTGTTTTTTTTTCCTTATATGAAATTCAATGGTTACAGGTTTTAAGCCTTCTTCAAAATGTCTTCTTTTGTTTTCAACAGAAGAAAGAAACATCATAAGTGTGAAACCTTGAGGGTGAGCAAAGTAAGTATTCTTTCAGTTTTGGGTGAAATCTGGTCATGCTATTAGTGTTTCTAACGTTACACATCATTGTATATTGTATGATCTTCTGCAGTCGCCATCCTTGCACACAAGACCACACATTCACTGGCTTCAAATTATATTTAAATGTATTCATTTTCAGAATCCGTATTATTAACAACAATATTTTGTATTTTTTCCCTTAAACTATTAAAACATTCTGTTCAGACTTATTTTTTGTTCCTCATTTAAAAAAAAAAATCGATTGCTTTTATGCTTAAGAGTCAAATAGATTAAAATAATTTGCCTGCTAACATCCGTTCCATTGCATCATTTAAAATGTTTAAACAAACTTTGCTGTCATATTTTACTTGGGACTGTACTTGTTTTCCCTGAAGATGTTATTATTTATGTGGTGATTTGATTCACTGATCTGTATATATTTTTATACTATGTATATGCATGTATGTATACTACTTCCCCTTTTGTTAATGTTTTTTTTTTTCTATTTTTGTGTTTTTTGGATGTTGTGTAATTTTATTTTTTGTTTTTATCTTCTGGTGTTATTATGTGATGGTGATTAATTGTGGGACCCTCTTAAAAATGAGATGGTATCTCAATGGGTTTATCCTAATGAATAACTAACTACCTAACAAAGAGTCCAATGGAAATAAATAAAATAAATTACATGTTGTTGAATTCAAATAGAAATAATTGTTTAGACAAACTCCCGAAACAACCTCTTGCGTAAAACAACAACAACAACATTTCCACAAATATCAAAGCAGTCCAGATAATTAGCATCGCTTAAGCAGACAATCAGATTTACCTAAAGGCTGCAAATTTACATCAACGCAAATGAGACGCAAGAACCCTCTCGATTTGGTTTCAGATTTGGTTAGGGAAACCCACATCTTCCTGAGAGTACATAAACTTAGGCCAAAAGTCAAGAAAGTGCGGTTTAAGAGGAAACCCACAGTCGCAAACCCAAACCAAACGATATGCAGACATCTTCCTTCACAGTCTCTCTGATAGATGTGCACCTGGTTGTGTTTACAAAGTGCCCTGAGCAGTGTCTTTGTTGGCCAGTTGCTCTGTGTGTCCTGCATCACGCGGGCTGAAGGTGCCTGAGGGACAGAACTCCTCTTGAGGATCTCCAGAGCGCCGCTGACGGCCTCAGTGCTGGGACTCTCATTGATTAAAGACATGCTTCAAACACACTACAACCTGCCCTCGGGCACATACATGCCACCGGTGAAGAATATGGGAGAATCACAGTGGCGTCATTGTGACTATCATGGATGCAAACTAGCATATGCAAATAGAGTTTGTGCATGACTCAAGTGATGTGCAATGGAAAATCTATACTATGAAAAAATAAAAGAAAATGAATTGTTAGTTATGATGTTAAAGGCACTGCAGGAATTACAGGGCTTTTATATGACTGTTTTGATTTTATGACATCTACCTTCCACATCTTTTTATTGTTTCAATAAAAGTTCTTTATGCCTTGGTAATTATGATAAAATGTTATTAACTTCAAAATTCTCATATGGTTCACATACTTTAAAAAATAAAGGTAATTATTTTGCCTTTTGGTTTTCTTAAAGGAAAACTTTCCACCACAAAAATGATTGTGTGTAATCAAAAAAAAAAAAAGGAAATTTAAGGAAAATATTGAATTGCAATATTTTTTATTTGATTTTGCGATTTAATTTTGTAGTCAACATCAGCTTAATAAGCTGTATTGTAGCTTAAATGCAGTGAGTGTTTAAAAATTTTAAATATTCATAAATTAAACTAATTTCTCTAAAGCAAACAGTAAACACATACCTTACTGTGCTGTAAACAAGTTCAACTCAAATTAGGGAGATTGTTTAGCTTATTATACAAAAAAAAAAAAAAAAAAAAATATATATATATATATATATATATATATATATATATATATATATATATATATATATATATATATATATATATATATATAAATGTTGCATATATGCAAAATTGAAGTGCATACAGCTGAAGTCAGAATTATTAGCCCCCCCCTATTTATTTTTCCCTAAATTTCTGTTTAAGGGAAAGAAGATTTTTTTTAACACATTTCTAAACATAATAGTTTTAATAACTCATTTCTGATAACTGATCTATTTTATTTTTGCCATGATGACAGTAAATAATATTTGACTAGATATTCTTCAAGACACATCTAGCTTAAAGTGACATTTAAATGCTTAACTAGGTTTATAAGGTTAACTAGTCAGGTTAGGGTAATTTGGCAAGTTTTTGTATAACAGTGGCATGTTCTGTAGACTATTGAAAATAAAATATAGCTTAAAGAGGCTATGAATTTTGACCTAAAAATGGTATTTAAAAAATTAAATACTGCTTTTATTCTAGCTAAAATCAAACTAATGAAGAAAAAATATTATTCGACATACAGTGAAAATTTCCTTGCTCTGTTAAACATCATTGGAAAATATATTTTTTTAAAAATCAAAGAGAGCTAATAATTTCGACTAAAACTGTATGTGAATATACAGGTCATATGGGTCTCCTGTATTGCTTATTTATATCCACAAATAAGCCCTATATGTACATACAAGATATGCCTCCTATATAGCTTATATCTCACTTTGGCAACTGTCATACATGATGCCTAGCTTTATTTCTATTATCAAGGCAATAACTAAGAACTAACTAAAAAATGCAAAGAACTTGAAATTGATATCACTTGTAATTGGCATGTTATGGAATTTAACAATGGCAAATAAGTAAGTTATGATGTCTACAAATTTTCCTGAAACATGTACATGGTCAATTCTTTCTTTTATGAAGACAGTGGAAAAGAAGGAAATAAGTAACAAAATGGTTTATATATTTTTTTTATTTAGTTTTTTTTTCCTGTTCAGTTTTTGTCAATTTTTTTTAACTATATATTTTTTAAATTAAATTCTACATTTTGCTTTTATTTATGTTGTCTTTAGGCAGCAGTCACGCATTTGCCCTGGGCAGGGGAAATTAATCATTTATATTTCAAATCGCAGCCTCATTTTAATATTTCGATTCAATTTCGATCAATCGCAAAACTCTACCATGAATAACAATAAAGTAAATAAGTGTACAGCTTTTTAATACACTTCATCTGTTTGCATCTGTAGATTTCTCTTTTAAATAATAGATTTTCTCTTTTAAATCATCTCTTTTTACAGTAGGCATACATAATTTGTCATACAATAAAAACATTTTTTCCCCTGCATGTAGTAATTTCTCATTTGTCGAAAGATTAAAAAAAAAAAAAAAAAAAAAAAAAAACACCAAAACTCCAAAATGGTAAAAACCTGTAACTGTAACATCAACAAAATAGATCAAGAATTTTCAAGGCTTTATTCAACTTTCAAATTTCTCACTTTGCAATGCAAAATTCATGCATATTTATTAATACCTAATCTTAATAAAGTAACAGAATTTCCTAAAGAACTTCACTTATTGTACTCTGATTGATTAATCAATAAAGGTTTTTTATTGGTATTGATAAAAAACTTTAAAATTGAAGATCCATGGAACCTGTCTAATCCTTAACATGTTCTTGATAAAAAGTGCAAAACATTCTGTATGTTTTTTTTAGGGAAGCAAAATGTTTCATCTATTGCATTAAAGCTGCTTTTGGGACATTTAAAGTATTAGTTTGCTTAAAAATGAAAATTCTGCTATAAATTACTACTATGTCAAATACTCCTTATGTCAAATTAAGATATTTTAAAACAAATCAGAGAGCTCTCACACCCCCCATAGAGAGCACTAGTACAGTGACATTTAAAGTCCAGAAATTGAACCAAAAACAGTCAAAACATTCCACGTGACTTCAGTGGTTCAACTATAATCATACCAACACCGGCTCATTTTGAAAACTATATCGCAAATTATGTATGTTGATTTTAAAACGAATGCTATAGGGCGGTATGACGCTGTTCCTTTTTGTGCTTTCTAGCAGACCACTTACATTACTTCCGAATGGATCACTGTTACCAGTTTGTTCAATCAGCTCACATGTCGGTGGACTTGAGAGACAAAAAGGAGTTGACGACAAGATTCGAGTCCAGCGAAGAACAGTTCCAAATATCGGGTAAGACAAAAACAAAAGCCAAAAAACAAAATAAAAAACTGAGTAAGAATATGTTAAGATCTGAAAATGTGGTTAAAAAAAAGGTGAGGGCTTTTCTTTTTCTGGATTGCATTTTAAAACTGTTGGTTGGGTTTAGGGAAGTAAGTGGGCGGGTCAATCTGTGCTTTTGAAAACACTATTGGTTGGGTTTAGGGTTTACGGTAGATCAGTCCATCAGTCAGCCAGTCATATCAGTCGACCTTGGACTCCAGAAGAGAAGATCTCGAGAAGATCCAAGTGCATGACACTCATGAGAGAAATTTGAGATTCCAAAAAGCATACACAGCGGCCTCTGATGGATTAGCAAAAACAAATGCTGCAAAAAACCTTACCTCCTAGGAAGTATTTTGTAATCTTCAGAAATGTATATAGCGATTGATTTTCAATATGAACCTGGGTTCAATCGTACATAACTCCAAGAACACTTGTGTGCAGCAAAAGAAAAAACTAGTCAAAACATCTAGCGTTTATTATCGGCAATACAATGCTTAAAATTAGCAACGTTAACTCTAATGGCAAATGCACTAAACTGGCCGTAGGATACAAGTTCCCTGACTTGTCGTGGTAGACATGGGTTTTCATGGTGTACAAAAATGTCTTGAGGCCTCGTCTGACTATTAAACCATTGAATGTATGTTTTGACAAAACGTCTCAGGACTTTTGCTGTCTATAAAGAATGAATGAGCACCTGGATTTCATCCAAAATAACTTAATTTGTGTTCCAAAGATAAATGAGGGGGATTTATAATTAATAACATGATTTAATTTTGTGGGCAAACTAATCCATTAATAATGACCCGGGAAAATGGTGATTTTAGTTTTTTATACCCTATTCACCTGCATTGTCTTGCATTAAAAGTGAAACCTGACATATCATGTTTTCTTGTAAGTCCAGTCATCTAGACTGGACTCATGGAGTAGAAGCGAGACTGCATTATTTCACTGTCCCTTCTCCATCTCAGAAAGATCCATTAGAGGTTTTTGATGTGCCAGCTCTACCTGTCATTAATGATAAGACACAGCGCTGTGCGATAGGCCACACTAAATCAGCCAGCCAATAAAAGACACCTGGTGAAAGCAGAGATGCAAGGTACACTTCACCAGGCCGGCCTGCTTGATCATTGCCAGACATGCTTTTATGCAGGGGGGTGTGAACTTCAGCCGTGAGGTGCGTGTAATATATCTATCCATGTTCCCTCCGGCACAACTTCTGCTTCAATCCCGAATCCAGAATTGGCACATGCAAAGAGCAAGCGGCGTACATGCCCTTTCAAGTTCATAGGTCTTTCCTTCCAACAGTACTTATTACATACACCCCATGTACATAACACATTGGACTTGTTTCAACAGACTGCATTTTGGCTATTTGCAGATATCCCAGACACTGGTTTTATCACATTTTAATGTGCTCATGCTCCAGAACCTGATTTCAAGCGCAGCATGTCTGAGTGCGTGACATTCAAGCGTATAATTCAATAATCCTTCTCTGGCAAAAGGTAAGTTCTCATTACTGTCAGAGTCCAGCCACTGGAGAGGTGAAGAGAGAGCATACGCTGCCAAGAAAACCAGCATTACCTGTTTGAAACCCTTTACTCTTTAGTTCCAGGATCCAAGGGGAAAAAACATGCTGATTATTGGATTGTGAACACATGTGGTTTTCGGACCACCATTCATGTCTTTGAGTGAACATGATAGCAAAAACAACTTCCTTTAATTGCAAAGATCCATCATTCAGGTCTTTGCTGCTTTCAGTTTCTCTCTTGGAAGAAACGTCCAATTACACACACTTGATGTTTCCAGAAAGGCAAACTCTTCCTATTGTTGTGCAGCATTACACAGTTTTTAGACTGTGTGTACTATAATGGAAGTACAAACCTGAACAGCAAACCAAACATGAGTGCCTCAAAACATGAACAGCCACAAATCTGGTACTGTTATATTGATGTCACAGAATTATTATTTTTTGGTTCTCCAAAGAGTCCTTCAGTATTTTTTTTAAAGAACCATTTATTTCTTGCTGTGAAGTAGATTTAAATTATCCAAAGAAACATTTCCACTTTAAGGAACCAATTAAAAAACTTTATTATTTATGGAATCTTTCTATTGCATTATGTTCTTGTCTAGTCTCAAAATATTTAAAAGGGTAATATATTAGTTTACATTTTTTTTTGCCAGTGACTGAACAGCAAACACTTCCTAAATTATTCATGAATACCTAGACTGGGTTTTATGTAAATGCTTTGTAGGGTTTTACATTTTCTCAGCTTCTCTTTCATTCTACAACAGGGGTGTCCAGCTCAGGGGCACAATTTATTTCCAAGCCTGCTCAGGCCCCGTTTACACTAATGCGTTTTAGTTTAAAAACGCATAAGTTTTGCTACGGTTACGCCAACCATCCACACTACGCCGGAGTTCTCAAGCGCCGAAAACGGAGCGTTTCGAAAACGCCGGAGAGGCTGTTTTCATTCTGAAACGCTGCTGCTCCGTCTCAGTGTGGATGAGCAAAAACGGAGACATCTGAAAACGGAGGCGGGGCTGCAGACATTCGCCTCTCTGATTGGGGCTTTTCTCAATATTAAGTAGCCTAACAAACACAGTTCAGTCCTGCATCCTCTCCTTGTAAGTTCAGACTTCGCAAGTTTGATCAAGGCTGCAGTCGCCTCTTCTCAGTTTGATATGGAAAACAGACTATACCGAGGACACGGGTAAATCTTCAAAGGGAACAGTGTACTTTATAACTTCATTCACATCACCCTGGCTACGTTGCTTCACTTTCTCAACAATAAAATGTAAACATGATTTAAGGAACTGGCTATTTTCATTTTAATATTACCAACTCACAGACAGCAGAAATGTTGAGGCGTTGTGCTGCATTTATGAGCGTCATCTTCACTGTGTGGATATTTATAACAAAACGGAGCCTATAACAACAGCCTCCGTTCAATTTCAGTGAAAATACGAAACACACCCTCTCTTTTGCTGAATATCAGTTTTAATAATCGATAATGGCCATTATAAAAGTATAACATACAATAAGTTTATACATTATAGGAAATAAAGGCAAGCGATCAGTCAATATGCAGAATGTACGTGCTTACATTAATCATTAACTTATCTTGCGCTCAGCCAAAACACGTTACCTGAGAACAAGTAATAGATTTCAATGACCAAAGTCAGGGAATATGTCGTTAGATAAAGACAACAAGATGAATGATGAATGAAATATCCCGTTTAATAAATATAGTGAGATTAGATCCAGCGGGAGATGCTTGATGAGCAGTCCGACTCACAGAGCTCTCATCTGGGTAGATGGGCTGCAGCGCTTGCCTGAGAGTTTGTGTGTGGTCACGTGATGTGCGTTTTCAGCGTTTTGGTGTGGACGGAGAGCAGTTCAGAAACGCTGGGTAAAACGCGAGTGTGGACGCGAATCGTTTTCATTCTAAAACGCCGTTTTAAAACTAAAACGCACTAGTGTAAACGGGGCCTAAGACACACTTAAGCTGCAGTCACCCTTGAGTTTGAGCTTGCGAAATTCTGTCGTACGGCGCTGCGAAAGGGGGCGGGATTAAACAAGATGATTAGACTTTTAAAAAAGTGCACGATTGTTTCATGGTTTAAATTTCTGTCCAGAGAGGTCTTGTTTTGATCCTCGATTGGTCTTACGCAGTCAAGTGATGCGATTTCGTAGGTCAGAGTTCAGCAAGCTTGAACTTTGCACCGCAGCAACCTGTGAAACTTGAAGCATTTTCCCTGCGTTTCCGGTCTGACGCATTCGCGTGCGTATGAATGAAAGTCTATGGGAGAAAACCCCAGTGTGACCGCAGCTTTAACTGTAGGTTTCAAACGAGCCTGAAAGACTCAATTAGTTTGACCAGGTGTGTATATTTAGGGTTGGAACTAAACCATGCAGAGCTGTGGCCCTTAAGAAACTGAGATTGACACCCCTGTTCTATACTCTAAAAAATGCTGGTTTGCAATAACCAGGTCACTTAGGTCAAACATGGGCAAACCTAACATTGTTATTTTTTTTATTTAAATTTTAATGATACATTTTTACCTAATAGTTGGGTTTGTCCATTTTTGACCTTTTTTTAGGAACATTAAGTTAAAATAAATTTGGGTTACAACAGGAGTCACCAATCTCGGTTCTGGACAGTCTCAATGTCCCTGCAGATTTTAGCTTCAACTTGACTCAACACACCTATTTTGAAGTTTCTATCAAAGCTTATTGGAGGCAAACCTTAAATCATTAGCCTAAAAACCATAACGGCTAAACAAAAGGCAGGCACACACTGCAATTTTTTATTTATTTATTCAAATTTTTTTTTTTTTAATAATCCTAATTCACAGGTGTCAAATCAGTTCCTGGAGGGCCACAACTTTGCACTAATTAGGTCCTTCATGCTTGTTTGAAACCAAGAGGTAATGTCGAGTTCAGACTGCATGATTTTTAAAGTACTGCATGACTGCATGACCATCTGGGCTAGCATTTTGTCGCTGCTTTGTTAACACTGCCAGATGGTTCGGCGACAGGGGCTTTCACATTGCATGACTTTACGATAGGATGAATCGCTGACAACTTCATCTAAACTACGTCTCACAGCCAAAAACACATAGTATATCTTTTGTTATTAACTGCATAACGAGAAAGAAGCCTTTAATGGGGTAGAAAATGTACATGTTTGCTCAACTGGGTTTGAAGGGAATTTGAAGGGGCTATTTCTCCTTAACTTTCTTTATAAACTTTCTGTATTAACAGAAACATTAAACATTAAACAGACACGCGTGCTCCTGTCAAACCTACACTAGTTTTTCCTCCATTTCTTGGGTCTAAATAAACCGAAAATGAGCTTTTTTAAGTTGTCCCTCAACCTCCCGCTGGCCTGCAGGTACACACACGCAAGTGAATGCTGCTCTCTTATTCGCCGTAGGCGATCGCCGATGTTATTTTCAGTCAAAACTCATTTCACACGGCATGACATCTGGCACGACAGCTCCAGATATTTAGCATGCCAAATATCTCACAGACATCAGCGACTCATCTGCGATTCTCTCAGATCGGGTCTTTGATAGTTCATACTGAGTGATTGTATGATTTGCCTGTGATTACAGACATTTGTCGGCGATTTCTCAAAACCTGTCGGCGAGTCAAAATAGGGGCTAAAATCATGCAGTCTGAACTCGGCATAAGTGTGTTGGAGCAGGGTTGGAACTAAACTGTGCAGGGCTGCGACCCTCCTGGAACTTTGAGGGCGCACTCGCATTAGGTACAGTTGCACTTCTCGAATGGCTTAGTCACGGTTTGGATAGCTTAATGTGAGAGTGCCCTGACACCTCTTTATTAAACGATTGTAGCATGTCAGAAGAATAAAAAACAGTTTTGACATTTTCCTGCAGCTGTTGTCACATTGCAGAAAAATGTCTGAAATCTTCTGAAACTGCCGGAACTCCATCGTAGAAAAAACCTGACCACAACGGGTATTAAGTGGCCATCTGTGAACATATCAAAACAACGATCAAAGATCACAGATTTTAGCCTAGGATTTCAGGAATCTTTTAGGATTTCCGAAATTTACCTCAGATGGCAAAATCGAGGCTGAAACTCACAGTGTAAGCAGGGCTTAATGTTAACGCTGCTTCTATGGCAGCACACAGGGATGAAAGCTAGGAGCAATTTGATCCAGGGCTGTTTTTTTATATCGAAGTTGATATTAGGGTTGGGCCGATAAACAACACGATGATGAGCCAGCATTGCTGATCCTTCGCCCCACCCCCATCGCAAACCCGCTCGCAAAAAATACACACTCAGGCCCCGTTTAATCCAATATGTCTTAGTATTAAAATGGCATTTCAGAACGAAAATTATCCACACTGCGTTTTACCTAGCATTTCTGAACAGCCCTCCGTCCACTGCAAACGCACATCACGTGACCACACACACACAGCCACACACACCGTCATGCGCTCCTCTGAGCTCAAGAGAGCACTGAACATCAGATAGTTTATCAAGATTGTACCGCTGGATCGCGTCTCACTATAGTTGTTAAACGTGATAACTAATTAATCTTGTCTCTATCTAAAAACTCTTCTGTCTTTTGAATCTATCAGGTAACAGGTCACAGCATCAGTACACTGCTTCAGTCTTTCACTTTTGTACTTAGTAATTTTAGTGAAAACCTCTGCTACTGTTGCCTGTGCACCTTTTTTACCAACCAACCTCCTGCGGAAAAAATGATTTACAGGTGGTAACTTGTGTGCAACTTATTTTTTTTTATTTATGATTTGTTTATGGGTAAAACTAAGACCATGCGGGTCAGGTAGTTAAAAACGGTAGGCTACAAATAGTTAATTTGTTATGAATGAATTAATTATTCATAAATAATTAATTCACCTCCGCCTATGAGATGATGCCAGGCATTTCCATATTCCCCATAGTAAGAGAATATCTGTTTCAAGTATACCTAGTAAGACCTTGATTAGCTTGTTAAGGTGTTTTTGATTATGTTTGGAACTAAACTCTGCAGGACATCAGCCCTGCAGGGACAAGCTTGGTGACCCCTGGTTCACAACAATAGGCTACACATTATTTATGATGCTAGAAACAAATGCTTTTGTTCTTTTTTTACTGTAATCTCAAAGTCATGTAAAGAAAGGGACTGATCTAAACTATAGCTTATATATTCATAGGTGTATAGAATTTTGATTACAAGTGACATACTGTAATCTGCACACTAAAAATAATAATGCTGATTTGTATTAAGTCAATGCTGGATTAAACCCAACTGTTAAGTTAAAAAGTCTTTTAATTTGATGCAAACATTAGCTTAATATTGTGTTGTTGAGTGTGGTGGGTCTAGATGTTTATTAGTCTTGTACACTAAAAAAAAAGTCCACTTTTAACTGTATTGTCCTGAATAACCTTTTTTTTTTTTGGTTAAATAAAAGTAATGAATAACCCTGAATTTGTGAGATTGGGGTTCTTTATTTCCTTTTTATTTGTTAAATCTGTATCTGACCAAGCACCTGCAGCTCATTACTGGTTTTCTGGAGCTCCACCATCAGCTAAACTGACTGTCAACACTCTCTCAACAAGTTGATTCATTCTTTCTTTAAATGTTTGTACTTTCAAAATGTAACTTGTTTTTTTTTTTTTTTTTATTTACATCAGCACAGTTCGGTTAATGATCCTCCTTTTTCACTGATTAAGTAAAATAATTTTTTGTTTAAGTCACAAACAAAATGCAAAAGATATCCCATGACTTCAGTGTTCTTTTTAAAACTGTAACTCTATTACATACTGCCCCCTTTTGATATTTTTTTGTCAATCATAAACTTAATCCCAGCTGGCAAAATTCATGTGGCTCAAATCTGGCACACACCAGACACATACATCCAGCCCACATACCGCGTGGAATGATGACACTTTGGCAGTCTGCTCCTGTTTGGCAGATCTGGGCAACAATTAAGCCATGGCGATATCACATATCAGCCAGAATTCAAACAAATGAACCAGAACTGACCCTATACTGGGCCAAATTTTGCTTTTATTTTGGCCCAGATGTGGCACACACTAGGCACTTACATCTGGACCACATACAAATGGGAATGATGGCTCTAGGCGGTCCGCTCCTGTTTGTCAGATCTGGGCCACAAATAAGCCAAAGCAATACCACATATTAGCCAGAATTCAACCAAATCAACCAGAACTGATCCTTTTCTGGGCCACAGTTTGCTTTTGTTCTGACCCAGATCTGGCCAATTACTTCTAATAATGGATTAAACATTGAAAAACATCAGGGAATTATATTATTTCATCACAGGTCTCACTTCATTTTGTTTGCTGTAACAAACAAACTTTTCAAGCAAAGTTCTTAAAAGTTACAGCAGCGCAAAATAAAATTTACTTTAGGAGTTTCAGGGCTATGAGCCCAACCAAACACTTTTCTCCATGATGGTGACTTTAGTCATATTTTTTAAGATAACTGGGTCACATTTGCCATATCTCCTCTGGGCCACTTTAGGCTCACAGCCACATTAGCCAGAGCTAACTGTACCAAACATTCACCAAAAGTGGCCCACATATGTTTTAAGATAACTGGGCCACATTTTTCATATCTTCTCTGGGCCACTTTAGGCTAACGGCTGCATTAGCCAGAGTTTACTCTACCAAATATTTGCCAAAAGTGGCCCACATATGTTTTAAAAACCTGGGCCACATTTGCCATATTTTCTCTGGGCATATATTAGGAGGTTCAGGGCTATGAGCCCAACCAAAGCAAACACTTTTCTCCATAATGGTAACTTTAGTCTTAGTGTCCCACATATGCTTTAAGATAACTGGGTCACATTTGCCATATCTCCTCTGAGCCACATTAGGCTCACAGCCACAATAGCCAGAGCTTACTGTGCCAAATATTTGCCAAAAGTGGCCCACATATGTCTTAAGATAACTGGGCCACATTTAGCCACTTTAGGTTTAGACCCAGATTACCCTTAAATGACTATGCAACATTTTTACCAACTGTGGCCCACATTTGTTCTCTATAATTTGGGCCAAATTGATCATTTTCCACATGGGCCACATTAGGCTCACAATCAGATTACATTTTGCCATAAGTGTCAAATCTTTGCTTTAAATGGTCCATATATGAATTTGAATCTTTAGCAACCCTTTGCCATTGTACCGGTGGAACACTTCAGGCTCACATTCTTTTTGTCTGGGCCGCAGTAATACCACTAGTGCCGCATAACTGGCTAAAATGGCCCACATTTGTATGCTATCTGGGATGTAAATAAATAGAAGAGATATACTTGAACTTCAAACTCATTTTTGTATTTATAAATATATATTTCTTTTTTTCTTCTTCTTTATGAATCTATTTATCTTCAAGGGTCGCCACAGCGTAATGAACCACCAAGTGGTTATAATATTTATGGAGCTAGATCAGTCTCAAAAACAATACGTTTGCAAAATGAAAACTCATATATGTGCAGCACAATTCATATTCATCTATTTATATTAAAGAAAATAGAATTATAGAATTATATTAATAAAATAGAATTGTGTTTTGAATTTACAAATTGGATTTGTGCATTTATAAATGGTTTTGAATTTAAGAGTTGCATTTCGTAAAAATGAATTGTGAATTGTAAATGTATTATTTTTGAGACTAATCTGGCTCCATACTTATCCAGCATTTGTTTTTCACAGCAGATGCCCTTCCAGCTGCAACCCAGTACTGGGAAACACCCATACACCCTCATTCACACTTATACACTAGAGCTAATTTAGTTTTATTCAGTTCGCCTATAGTGCATGTCTTTGGACTTTGGGAGAAATCTGAGCACCTGAAGGAAACCCACAAGAACACAAGGAGAACATGCAAACTCTACACAGAAATGCCAACTGACCCAGCAGGGATTCGAAACCAGTGACCTTCTTGCAGTGAGGCCACAGTGCTAACCACTGAGCCACCGTGTTGCCCATTAATACAGTACATTATTAAATAATATATTAAATAATATTAAAATTATAACATTCATCCAATAAATCCTTTTGTTATTATTATTATTGCTAAGATGTATACAAAATAAATAGGTTATATTTTAAGGTGCCATAAATATCACTTTTAAAGCATGATTCTTTGTGGAGCCTACTGAACAGAGTTCTGATTAGTACCAAAAAAAAGTTGTGCTATTGTTACAAGCCAAAGAACCCTAATTTGGTACTTTTTAGAACAATTATTGATTGAGAGAGCAAAAGACTTGTTCAATAAAAGGTTGGGAAACCTCACTCTGAAAAAATCATCTATTGTAACCTTCATTTCAATTTGTAAAAGTTTATGAGAAGTAATGCTCTCTTGTAATCAGTTCCATCTAAAAAGACCTTTTAATGAGATGAATTTGTCAACACAACACTGACGCGGTCAAATCAACATAAGTGATGTGCGCACGTCCTAAGTCGTTCCCTTTTGACTTCTTACGGTACGAAATTCCTGAATTCACGGTACATCTGCAAAGAAATCAGCAGTGTTGGAGTTAGAAGCTGTGAGCCTTGACAAAAGAGGCAGGTTGGTTGGCAGGCTTTATTTTTGCTACGCAAATGCAGTGGCCACTGTTTGCATTCCAAACCACGCGGCTGCATCACGAGCCTGTCAGTCGGAACACGGGAGCCGTCCCTTCATCAGCCGATCCTCAACTGAGGCTCAAGCCTGGACCACACAAACAGCTCACTAAGGCACCTACCAGCATGCACGAGCGCACACATATATCACTATACAAATGGCTCAAGTTAATCTCATTCTTTTATGGATAATATTATCATTATTCGACTTCAAAACAGTTTGCAAATCTTTTTTTTTTTTTTTTGTCATTCATGACTCCGAACATATTCAAATCATTCAGTATTTTAACAAAAACACTTGCCCACTCAAATTGCATTTCAAATCTGTCAAAATAGTTTTGTTCTTGATGCCAAAAAGCACAGTTTTTTTTTTTTTTTTTTGTTTTTTAAGGAGATATGCATGACATTGTGCTAACTGTGCTATTTTACAGTTAATAAGTAACAAGTTGTTGTGCCCTTGTTAGATTTCATGGACTTACTAAAGTAATAGCAATTTATTAAGCATAATTACTTGCAATAACCATAAACCAAACCTTATTCTTAATCTCATAGATAAAATTGTGACTTAGTAAACATGTTCACTAATTAAATCACTTTAAAAATAATATAGTTCATAATATGCTCAAACTTTAAACATGTAACATGTATTGTAACTGCTTTGTGAACTCACAGGTCTGTAGGTTATTGTTGAATTAAAAAAATAATTTTTTTTTAAACTAATTTTCGTTTCACTTTAACACTTTTGACCTACGTCAAAATCAATATAAACTTTTAATTATTCAATAAATTAGAATGCTGTCATGCATAAAATTAAAGGCATTGTTTTTTAAGATTACAGTTTTACAATATTTAGACCGTTTTATATTAGGCCTTCAGTATAATGTTGTTACAGTGTTTATGTATAACAGGAAAATTATTTTAAGGATAGTGAGTTTGGGCACAGAATCTGGGCTGTAGGAATTCACTATTGTCTATTTATGATCAGCCCAATTATCAGCTTATCAGTACTGGCCGAAATCATCCCATTTAAAAGTTAATCTAAAAGAACAAAACAAAAGCAGCTTTCTTTTTTTTTTATTCAAGTTTTAATTGCAAAGAAATACAATATATGTTAGAAAATTGCCTCTTTTACATGATCCTAAATAAAAATTTGAATAATAGTAAACAAACACAAGGTTCCTCCTGACGGAAACAGATCAATACATCTATGTGGGTTTCAGACAAAAGAGAATTGTGTGATACTAAATATTTCATGCTAAATATGTTTAAAAAACTACTAACTATTGTTAGTCAGCTATGCTAAATAATGTATTCATTTTCTTTTAAAATGTGTGTGTCATTCATTCAAATACCCCACTCTCTATAAAAAAATCTCAAAAACGTACACTTGTCATGTTTCTCTTAATCTACATTACCTCATTTTATCTGAATAAGCTTTTTAGTTATCAACAAGTCTGACATAATCTCACGACAGTTCAACCTTTAGATTTAGTGGCTAATTTGTATTAAATTATAAAGTCCCATTCGTACATTTGAGTACGATTTACTCATCTCCCAATGAGAAGTAGGTTTAGGGGTATGGTTTGCATCCATTAAAAATCTTAATTCAAATAAATCATATAAACTTATACAAATTAGCCACTTTTTCTGACAGTATTAGTATAATTTCTTCATGAGATTTGGCCGATTATGATAGGGCAGTGTGATATTATCAAGGTGAGTTTCATGTGCATTTTCAGTAAAGCTGGTTCTAGTAAACACATGCATTTAGATGGAGCACAGTTCACTACACAAAGTCATAGTACACTAATAAGCTATGCAAAAAAAAATTATTTTAAATTCACAATTCAATAGACCAGAGCCATATCACCCTGCTGCCTAATGCCCCAGAATAGTGAAAGGGACACTATACTGTCAGTAAGCCTGTCCTGGCCAAATTGCCTCTATCGGCCCTTAGCCATTATGGCCTCCTAATCATCCCCATCCACCAAATTGGCTCTATCACTGTCTCTCCACTCCACTCATAACTGGTTTGTGGTGAGCACACTGGCGCAGTCGTCCTGTGGCTACCACCGCATCATCCAAGTGGATGCTACACACTGGTGGTGGTGTGGAGAGACCCCCCTCTCATGATTGTGAAGCCCTTTGAGTGTCTGTCCATACACAATAAATGTGCTGTATAAATACACATTACTTACATTCAGTTTAATTGGTCGGTAATAACATTGTGATAATCATTCTGGAATGACGACAGCTGTTTGCGTTGCTTCTCAATAATCACCTAATAACAGTTGAGAAATAAATCCTTCTGTGAGACTATTCCATAGTCGTGTGTCTATAATGGCCCGTTTCCACTAAGTGGTATGGTACATTATGGGTCGTACAATTTTATGTCTGTTTTCACTGTCTAAAGGTACCAAAAAGCGAACAGTACCGTACCACTTTTTGGGTACCCTTTGGAACTTTGGTACCTAGCACAACAAAAGGTGGAGCTAGACGCATAGCTGAACGCTATTGGTTTACAGAGAAACATTAGTGTGTACACAAGCCAGGATAATGAAAACAAAGGAAGCACCATTTTATATATATAATATGAATAATGTAATAACAAGCCATGGTCAACCTGAGCTCAAACAAACCTTGTTGTCATCTTGATGAACAGCCACAAAACCAAGAAGAGCAGAATCTGTTGTGTGTACTGTTGCTGTTTACGAGGCTGTCTAAAAGGGTGAGTGCTTTCACTTTCACTAGAGAGTTCACGTGCACTCGCCATGTGTCTATATTTGAAATAACAAAATTGCGCTCATAATAATAACGTGCACATGATTATTGAAGTGCTTCTGATAGCCTTTCAGAAATGGACAAATGCCAGAGTAAAGAGCAAAAAAATAGAGAAGCCCAAAAAAACAAAGTAGCAAATTTGTAATTGGCAAACTTTTAGAGACTGTAAGTCTCTGTATGTGTACATAAATGTTTTTTTTTTAAACTTATTTTATATAACTGCAGATGTTACTGTAGGCTATTTTGCATTATCATTAATCTGAAACTATAATCAAATCCTGTTCATAAAAAAGGTTAGTAATGAACATGTATTTATACATAAACATTTATGTATATAAAGCATTTGTTTAGTAAAAAGTGCTTCTCATACAATATGTTGACTGCAGCTTTCTGTTGAACACCATGCCTACCAAAAGGATACCATGGTACTGTTTGGCAGTGGAGACAGACTGATAAAGGTGACCCGTACCAAACCATACCATGCAGTACTGTACTACTCAGTGGAAATGAGGCACAAGTCACACTGAATCAATGAGTTTGGGGATTTTCCGCAAGAGCGCCCTCTAGCCTTCGGAAGAGATTTACTACAAACACACCATGCATTGTTTCCACTAGGGTTTCTTCAGCTGTGTCGCCAGGCCTTTTTTACACCGATCTACCAGCTACCTGTGGTGTTATTTCAATGACAAATGTCGTGAGCACAATATTACACGTCGAGATCGCATTTATGTAATAGCCTACAGCATGCGAATCTCTTTGCTTGCGTGCTGATTTCCTCTGCTCATGCACAAAAATTCTTAAACGCCCCCTCAAACATACGCTGCTCAAGCAGATCTTCTTGTGCGCTCTCAAATAAACGCTGCTGAAGAGCGATTTAGTGCGTTTATGTAACAAGTATGTGTCCAACATTTATTAGATTTGCTAGGAATATTTATAAATGTCTCCAACAGACCTTCAGAGCTGTATTTATGGGTCCTGATGTAAAGTGAAACGGCTAAACGTTGTGTTTGCTTGCCTAATGCATCACGCACCTGTCAGTCAGCCAGTCAGTCAGCATGTAACCGTAAAGGGTTAAACAAATCACACACAGCACTAGGTTTACAGAAAAGTTTGCGGTTATAATTCACTTACCTTTTACTACGTTTTGGTGTGATTATCACCCGCTATTAAAAAAAATAAAAATAAATAAAAAATTACTGAATGTTTTGAATAATAAGCTGTAATGTAGCGCTGGCGGGATCAATTTTGGCGTAGCGCCTCGCCATAGAAGAATGAATGTAGCAGGAACCATGCCATGCTTAAATGACAGGATGTGTACAGCAATCACAGCTTTGTTCAATTGTGTTCACGATTTCAATTCGATTAATCACCCAGCCCTAGACTATGGTATATAGATTTCCCGAGGCCCATAGATCTGCCCTTTTCATTGTGGTATTTAAATCAAAGCTGGAGATTTGTAGTTTGGCTATTGGTTAATTTGTGTACATTCTCTTTCATTGTTTATTTGTCTTTTTTATGGTTTATTTTCTTTCATTTTCTAGCTCCAACAATGTATTACTTGTTTTTACAGTACTTTGTTAAACATAATTGCTTTTAAATGTGCTTTATAGAAATGAGCTCGACTCAACTAGATTTACTCATTCACACTTTATTGTTCACCTGGCAAAAGACTGTTATCAGACTGATTTTATACAAAGGGGACGATTATAAAGACTTCCAACACAGAGAAGACAATTAGAGCTGACAGTGATCAGTCATGAATGTAATCTGTCAGATTATTAGTATATAAACTTTATAGTCAAGATGCATAAACTCTGCAGTAGCTAATGTCGTTTCCTGTTTGAATCCCACCCTGAATAACAGCTTTACCTTCTCTTCACTAAAATGTCCTGCCTTTTGCTTTGATAACCAAACACAGCCAGATTAAATACATTTAAAAGGGAACCAACAGAGCGAGAACACTTGGACGAACAAGTCCTTAAATGGGAATAAATTAGGGAAGAGAGGGTAATGGTGAAGATAGTATTTCACTCCTGAGGCTTAGCCTGAGCAGTCACAGCGACCTCTAAAGAGGGAGAGAGAAAGAGAAAGACACACTGAATACTCTATAAAAGGAAGCCAGCACAGTTACCCTTGAGATAAGAGTTGGTGGCTGAAAAGAGAGAAGCTTCATCATTGGAATCAGGTATCATATGCAAACCAGCTAGTATGCTAACCTTTAGCTACCCTACGCACTCGATCAACTCTCTTAAACCAACAACCCGGGTGAAAGACGACCCGAACCTCTTGCTTTCTAAATGAATCCACAGGTAATTATTTGAACCGGGGCAGTGCTCAGGCACAGAGGCCAGTCCATCCTCACAGGCCTTTATACTGTAGCTCACGTCTCATTTGTTCAAATTAAGCTCAGGGAGGGGGGAAAAGCAGCTATTAGTGTGTCTGGATGAACTAACGACATCCAAAGCGTTTCCATGTCGCCCAGTTGAGCCCCAGACGGGCTTCGAGTAATGACCTGGCCCGCTCTTTCAAAGGCACCGACGCCACCATGATTAATGCATCTGACCTGGCAATTTCAGAAGAATACAGCTTATTGTATTAAAGACTGCTTCCAGCCACAAACATGGGTGTACAATAAGTCCACTTAACATTCTTTGCTATCAAAAGTTTGGTAAGAGATGTTCGGATAAAGAGAAAAAGGTAATATCCCTCATCAGTGTCATGAATGAAGTCTTGAGCGTGCATGCATTTCATCTGGCAAAAAATACCAACAATTAAGCGAAAACTGAGGGTCAGGCTTGGTAAAACTTTTCTGTGTTTAGAAATTTGGTTTTATTGCATAAGCAATAGTCTGAGTCTGAGGGTCAACATTTAAGCAAATCGCAAGATCTGATTTTCTACGTGCCACAATCAGCGTAAATGAATAAGCTGTCATAACAAATTTGTGTGTGTAAAAAGTTAGAGCTGAAAAATCTGCAGAGTATGAGCAATGCAGCGATTGAGCTATATCAAAATGGGTGTCTTTAGCATATTGTTTTGTGGTAACCACAAGGGGGAAGAGGACGTTCAGTACATTTTGTAAGAGGGAAAGTGGATGATCCACAATGTTAGGTAAGCATAATTATATCAATGACAGTCTGGGCAATGCAGCACAGGACCTGCTGGCACCAGAGTTTAAATTACAAAGAAATTTGGAGTCTTTAAGGGATAGTTCATCCAAAAATAAAAAATTTACTCACTCTTCATTCTTTTGAAGAATGCTGAAAATCAAAACCATTCACTGTTTTTCTGTAGGAAATACAAAAACAGGTTATTTATGTTGTATTTCCCAATAGAAAATCAATTCAATAAAGGTTTGAAACAAGTAAAGGGACAGTAAAAAATGACAGAATAAAATTTTTTGGGTTAAATATCTCTTTGGACATAAAGAGCTCAGCATATATAAGTTATATATTTGTGCATATACCTTAGATTATTCAGTACTGAAGCAAAATCTGGAGCTTATCTAACAAAATAACTTGCAATAATGATCCAAAAACTAGTACACCCAAATATATATGTTATAAAAAATATTGAATACACATTTTAAAAAGTCAAGAAAAGCAAAAAAAAGAAAAGATGGATTCCATTTTCTTTTTTTTTTTTTTGCAATATTTTGCTTGAATTTAAATGTATTATCTTTTAATTTCTAAATATCTTTGGCGGCTAAACTATTATATTAACAAATTTATCTGTTTTATAATTTTTAAAAATAGGAAAATTATTTTCAAAATAGGGTGTACTCAATTACACTGAGCACTGTATGATCTCTCTCTCTCTCTCTTTAAGCAAATACTTTTTAAAGCTTCAAAAAAAATTAAACTTTATTATTGTTTTAAAATGTTACACTGAAGTGTTGTAGGTAACTGAGTTGAGTTGACACAACACTAGGGGAGTGCTAAACAACAATAAGGCTCCCTTGAGACACATTTCAACAGACCGAACTTCCTAAAATTCCATTTTAAAAGCTGATGCCCCTAAAAGCCACTGAATTATTTGCACAAAGGCTGGCACCATGATGAATTTTCTAGGAAAGAACACAGAGCCCCATTCAGATGGAGCCCAGACAGTTGCACTGACCCTTAAAGAGAATGAGCTCAGGTCAGCTAAGGCCAAAGGATGTGGACTCTGCGGTGAAGTTGCAGGACACTGTGAGATATCTCAGCATTCTCCTCAATTGCACAAACGCATTCTTTTTCACACACGCCTGTACGTTTCTGTCTCATTGAGCCCAGCTTATTGTGCTTATCTTCTTCATAGGTCCTCCTGAGGCCAACCTCTATATTTTGTGCAAATGTGTCATCATTTAAAAGTTCCCTCCATGCTGCGCTACAGTTCGGGAATGTGCACTTGAAAACACAAGGCGGAAGGTGCCACATCAACACCGCGGGTTCGAGAAAGCATTATATGACATGAAGAAGTGAGGTGAAAGCCAGGTCAGCTAACACAGGATTGACCGAAGACATGGAAGGAAAAAATCTAATTTGTGAGAATAAATGAAAGTACTTTGCTCTTTTGGCTCTGCGTGTCAGTGGTTCTCAATCACGGTTCTGGAGGACCTCACTGCATACTGAATGTGTCCTTTATTAAAAACACCTGATTTGTATCATAAGCTCATTAGTTGACTCAATTGGGTGTGTCAGATAACGAAGACATTTCCGTCTGGACATCAAATTAAAAACACTAGTCTATATTATTGTGAGATAAGTTAAAAAACAAAGCATGTAAGCTATGCAAAAAACACACATGGATATGTCATTTAGGTAGGTGCGGCGGTATTCCAGGGCTGATCTGAAAGCAAAGATTCCAGAATGACAGCTCTGAAAATGGAAATAAGTGCACTTTCGGTGAGTATGAAACAATTAGAATAAATCGACTCACATGTGAAACTTATTTGCATATCTTAAGTGTATGTAAATAATATAAATTCTTTTTTCTTTAATAGGTCATTTAAAAGTGTTAAGTTGACCCAACAGGAACTGTTTTTTCTATTTTGTTAGAGACATATGGTAAAAATGGTAAAATACACACTTCAAAATAAAGATTTAAATAAAAATATGTTTCTTTTTACCAAAGTGAGCCATGGAAGAATCATTTTATTTATTCATTTTCATCTTCTTGTGGTTCTATGAATTTCTTTATGAAACCACTGAGCCATATTGAGTCAGTAATAAAACATTTGTGAACAACATTTTGGTGGGACATGAATGGACTTTTTGAATCTAATAAAAAGACTATTATTTTGAACTAAAAAATAAAGAGGGAAAAGTGTTTCATAAAAAAATAAAACCCGTATTTAATTTCAACTTTCACAACATGCACTATGAGAAAATCATCTCCAATATTAGGCCTATAATTAATAATACAAAAAATCTAATATTTTAGATCTATACGCACAGTTCTTTGAATCTTCAAAATCCTCGATCAATTAAACCAAGTTTATTTGCGTGAAATGAACAGACAATGAAAAGAGAGTGACTGACAGGATGCCTCAGACCACACCTGATGACACCCGGCAAGGAAAAGTTTCAAATACACAGCAGCCGTCTAATGTTTATTGCCTGAGGGGACATATTACAGAAATCTGAATCTGACCCAAAGCCGCTGACAATAACACTTATCAATTCAAAAAAGAGATATGAAGCTGAAGTTACCGTGCGTTCAGAGATGGAGAGCTTGAGGCGCGCCAAATCCGTACAGCCACGCGCTTCTCGCAGGCAGATGAGCGTGTCTTCGCGGGTAAAATCCACACGCGCTTCTTTAACGCAACATATTTTTCGAGCAACTGACTTTCTCACGGGCATGTCCTCTTCTAAAAGCCAGAGAACAAACTCTTCAAATGCGAGGAGGACGGTGAAGCGCCTCCCTCCGTGGCCAAGCCTCTCTCTCTTCTTTTTGTGAAGCACCTCGTCCTGAGGGGAAAAAAATCAACGCCAATGGCCATGACGGCTTAACAGTCACGGTAATAAAAATCATGCTAATTACTAAAATACTATCAGTAACAATAACTACAGATATAACGTCAATATAACTTTATGTGTCTAAAACTTGCCGACATATGGTTTAAGGCTGCTTTTTTCAAAATTAATCAACAGTCATACTAATTTGTATAGCACAGAAATAGTATGGGCTATAGGCTACTCATAAGGTGAGTTTTATAATACATTGGTATACATTAAACAAATCATGAATTCTAGTTAATAAACCACTCCAAACGCTGATTTGAAGCAGCTTTAATGTGATTTTAATCATAGTTGTTGTTGTAGCAATTCATGGTCCTGTAGAGAGACAGCGAATGTGGGCTGTGAGCGAACACATTCATCATTTCATTAACCTCATCAGTTTCAAGAGCGAAACTTTACTAACAATATGCTTATTAAATCTTAATGTTGAATATGAATGACATTTTTCTGTAACTAAAAATCTAATGTCTAATGAAATAAAGCATGATATTAAGATTTATTGGACGATTAATAGCCTATTTTGAATTAATATGTCATTACGTGAGCAGATGAATATAGACTAACTTGAACACAATTTAATGTTGGCCTTAATAATTTCCAGATGTAGCTTATATTCGTTTATATTGTTTATCATAAAAACATGACTTTCATAAAAAAGTCTTTAAAAAGTCTGCTCTTTAAGAGTCAGACACATAACTTTATTAATAAGAAGTTGGAAACTCATTTATACTACGTTAGAAACAAGTATTTGCAAACCCATGAAAGGCATATAGGATTTTTTTTTTCTCGCTGAAGCAATTATCTTTACATAAAATATATTTAATAATACTTAAAATATTTAACTACATTCAAGAAAGATGGACTTAAGGGCTGAAAATATGTATTTTTCCCACCTTCATGTCTCATTCTGACCCATATTCGACTTCTTTTGTTTGGTCTAAAAAAAGATGTTAGGCTGAATGATAGCATCCGTCACCATTCACTTTCACGAATCTCCCACATATACCGAACATTGATGATTAATAAATGATTACAGAGTGCCAATTTTTATTCTACAAACAAATTCCTGGTCATCGATTTCTGCATGAACTCAAACTGGTAACATTTCTAAACACTGTTCAAAGTAATATTATTTCTTTTAAAATCTACTTTTAATTTTTAATTTAGGGTGAATTTACACATGGCAGGTTAACTTTGGGTATATTTGATTCAAATTAACTTTGTTGTAATTGCTTTGTTAGTGCAGTTATATTGAGTTAAAGGTGAAAATTTCCAAACGGCCACCGTTGTGTGCATTAAACAAGCAGATTCCTTAATGCATTTTAATAGCTCTTCACAAATATTCAACTGATGACTGCATCATGTGTAAAGCCTTTTCAGTATGCAGCCTTGTTTTGGATGTATGGTAAGTTTTGAAGTTTCTTCAGGTTGAGTTTTAAAAATGACAATGAATGAGGACTAAATGCATTCTTACTGTAGGTCTGGACCAAATGAACACGGGGAACAGAAATAAAAGTACACGAACACACCCTTCAATGTCAGATATCTCTGTGTATTATGATTTTAATTACATTTGATGCTTTTATATTCAAGCATATACGTGTTTAAATGAAACTAAATTTTAAAAAGGCTTCATAGAGCAGACACATCTGCTTCTGACACAAATCCCCCAGGTCCTTGCAAAACCCCTTCGCCCACTCTCACCTCCTCTAACATCCATCTAATCTTCAGCGGAGTTCCCTCCGCCCACAGACATGCGCTAACTTTGGCACTCCTTCCACTACAAACATCAGGCTCAAAGCACAAAGACTGGCCAAACAGGGCCTTTCTCGTTTTCGGCTTTAACAAAACACTAAAACAAATTCTGGGAGGCTCTCCTGTGCTCTATTTATAGACCGAACCAACAACACACGCAACCGAGTGAGGGATGGAGGAATGTGAATCATCACTGGTGATCCATAAACAATGTTAAAGTTCAAGTTCAAAAATACTGATTGGGAAATCTCTCTTTGTAACCGGGGTTTTCTCCTCAGGTAACCCCTGCTTGAGCCACAATGGATTGCAATTTTTATTTAAAAAGATAACATCGCTGAGTATGTAACCGTCAAGATATTTTGAAGTTTCCTTTCAGGAGCACCACAGCATGTCCCACACAGGATTTCACCAGGTGCACCCTAGGTATTTTCCAAGCTAGAACATTTCAGTCTTTCTAATGTCCTGAGGCAGTGCTCAGCTGCTGTTTCACTTATGCTCTTTATAGAACAAAGATTTACTACTTACAATGTTTTAAGAACTGATTACCTGCTATTAAACAGCTGGAAGACACCAAATGTCAGCCTATCTTGATGAAAGAAAAGATGCACAGGTGCCTGTTTTCATTTATACGGTTGTGTATAGAACTAAATGCACTACTGAAGGAAAATAACTATGGGTGTGAACTAAGAGTTTCTTGTTAAATAACAAATTAAATAATATTTTTAACTGGTAATAAATTCTGTATTTGCATTAATTCATTCATTATTAAAAAAAAAAAAAACTATCTATGTTACATCCACCTATTTAGGCATATTTTGCACTATGGCTTAAAAATACAACTGAGAAGGATTTTTCTTTTCTGTCTGGAGCACGGTGGAACAGCATTAATGCACAAACAAGCTGACCGACCACATTGCACAACAGCTGAAATGCTGTTTTGGTCATTCTAAAATCCCTTAATCAAAGTCTGTCATCAGAATCGTTTGGTATTATTACCTCCCAGAACTGTTTTGAGCAGCTGAGCTCCCAAAGAGTGGTCTTATGTCTCTAAAAACCAGTTATTCATTCTTTGTGTTTTTTGATTTGCTTTCCTTCCACAGCAAATTCCAGTTTTCTTTTTGACATTTGGTGCCATGTTCTCCCCGTGTTCATGTGGGTTTCCTCCAGGTGCTCTGGTTTCCCCTACAGTCCAAAGACATGATGGGGTGAGCTGTAAATGAAAGGGCATCCTCTGCAAAAATCATATGCTGAAATAGTTGGCTGTTCGTTTCGCTGTGGCGACCTCTGAAATAGAGACTAAGCCAAAGGAAAATGAATGAATGAATATTTGGCGCCAGTTTATCAAGAAGTGACAATTTTGTCCCCTTTGACTCCGAATGTAAACTGTGTGTTATTTGCAAATGTTTTATGTGATATTCCTATTTTGTGCACACGTTTAATTCACATATTTGGATGTAAATGTAGCTAGTGTAAACATTAGCCATAGTAATTTTGGGGCTTCTAACTCAATCCCTCTAGCACTAACAACTGTCACAAGTTTAAAGCTGTACTCATGTTCAGCTTATGTACCATAAGGACAACATTATCAGCCACAGCCACAAGTTGAAACTTTTAAAACATCCTAATAGCTTTAAATAAATTCCTTGGTCATCAGTATCAGTTGCGTAAAATTGGATGAAACTCCTGTCAGCATGTTGAGGATTTCTTCAGACTCCATTTTTGTGAAAATTGAACCATATTATCATCAGCCCATGTCAGCAAAAAAGTCTTTGATTTTGTGTAAATAAAAAAAGGTTTTTGTTTTTCACAGCGATTATTTTAATGACATGATTCCAAACTACATCTAAAGCGGTTTAAAAAGCTTTGGCAGATTGAAACCAAACTTTGTGTCCTTATTAGAGGTTTTCACGGGTCCAAAAATTATTACCTGAAGCAAAGAGATCTATAAATATGCTGCACAGACCCAACTCGGACCTGTATGTTATTTGAAAATGAGACTTGAACTCGTTCAGACCCAAGATACGCTTTAAAATTGCCTAACCCTACGCGGACTCAAACTGTGTTGGAAGGCCCGACTGAACTCAATCATTACATATCGACAGCAAACTGCTACTGACAAGTATAAATAAGCTGCTAAAAAAAACTTTTCGCTTTAACTTTTGTTAAATGTCTTCTATCTGACTGCAGTACAGTGCATGTAATGTGTAATGTGTGTATTTATAAAGCGCGTTTATTGTGTATGAACTTACACCCAAAGCGCTTCACATTCATGAAGGAGTTCTCTCCACTCCACCACCAGTGTGCAGCATACTTGGATGATGTGACGGCAGCACAGGACAACTGTGCTAGTGTGCTCACTACACACCAGCTATAGGTGGAGTGGAGAGACAATAAAAGAGCCAATTTGGTGGATGGGTATGATTGGGAGGCCATGATAGTTAAGGGTCAATGGAGGGAATTAGGTCAGGACACCTGGGTTACACCTCTACTCTTTATGAGAAATGCCATAGGATTTTTAATGACCATAGAGAGTCAGGACCAACGTCTCATCCGAAAGATGGCGCTCACTGACAATATGCTGTCCCCTTTACTAAAATGGGGCATTAGGACTCACACAGACCACAGGTTGAGCACCCTCTGCTGGCCTCACTAACACCACTTACAACAGCAACCTAGTTTTCCCATGTGGGCATAACACTGCCACACTGTTACCAGGCAGCCAGATGACCCATAGTTATAGGTGGAAGAATGCTATATATTTATTCATTGATTGTTATCCATGTAAATATGTAAAAATAAGGCGTCCCAAAATCTGAAAAATCCAGCCTGATCTCACGAGAAAACTTAAGTATTTTACGTTTTGCCAGTTTAGTGGCTAATTCGTACGAATTCATACGATTTCAGTCGTACGAAATGATACGATTTTAAAAAGTAGGCGTGGCACCTAACCTCACCCCTAACCCCAACCGTCATTGGGGGATAAGCAAATCGTACTAAATTGTACGAATTAGATCGTACGAATTCATACGAATTAGCCACTAAATGAAAAAGTTACGAATTGCTGTGAGATTGTGTTGGAAAAATCGGATCATCATCCTTATCATGGTTTACGGTACACTTACAATACCAAGGCAATGACTGACGCATTTGTATTGCATTCCTATGAGTTTCGTTATCACAACTGTTGAAAATGAAACTAAAGCTCTGCTTTTTACAGCTGAGGCAGGGCTCGAAATTAACCTATTTGCTTGGTAGCACCGGTGCTCCTAACTTTAAAAATTTAGGCGCATCAGCCAAATTTAAGTCGCACCCACCAATTATGAGCACCGTTACTACAAGTTTTATACAAACATATTGATTGTATTTGAAATCAACACTAATCAAACTAACAAGCAAAAAAAAATTCATATATAACGTTATATGCAAGCGTGAGGAAAATATGTCTCAACAAAATCCCGTTATCACAAGAAAATAGATGTTTATAACAGAACTGAGTGACCAAAGCATACACGGAGCACTCACCGTACGGTATAACTAGTAAGATGTGTCATTATTTGTAATTGTAGATGCCATGGTTTCTAAAAAAAAATCTGTCAAGTGTTATGTTATCTTCATTCTCATCTTCAGCGCTTTACAATTTTTCATGGTTGTAGCTCTCTCGTCATCCGAAGCCAGAAGGCGCTGAGTGATTGACAGCTGATATTAACCAATCATTCGCGGTTAGTGCTAGAGGAGTGGTGGGCCAATAAGAAGAGCGCGAAGCCGGGGCAAGCATTACGGACTTGAATTTGTTTACTGCAGCAAGTTGACATGACAACTGTTTTAAACCATTCCCGAGCGCTGTGTTTCACGTTTCAAGTGCAGACAAAGAGCTTAGAGATGCATTCTGCGTGTATGTCTCCCTCATCCGCGCATGTGCTGAACATTTTGCAGTAAAAACTGGTCGCACACTACAATTTTAAACACTTGCAGAAATGCTCCCAAATATATTTCATGGTCGCATAGATAATATTTCGGGCGCATATGCGACCAAAATGGTCGCAGTTTCGAGCCCTGTGAGGTCATGTGTGTTTTAACCACCTTATTTCCTGCTAACATCCTATCCTAACTTTACAAGTTGCAAGTTACAAAACACATGCAAAGTGCCGTCAACTGATCACTGGTCGATGGGTTGTTCTCAGAGCCTGATCACCTCAGGTATTACACACAGACTAGATGTGTTATATAATATATTGAGACCATATAGACAAATTCATGTGTGCTTGAAAAAGAAACAGAACTAAAAAATGAATTATTTTATGACTGAAAGCACACCTGATCTGTCATAATATGTGGCTGTCTTTGTGAGTGATGAATATGAATGTGCACTATTGTGCAGGGTTGAAGAACACGTCCTGTGTGTGCTCACAGCTAAGCCGATGAGCACATGAACAACAGATACAGGCACCCAGTAAACAAACCGCTCAAACACTATCAAGGATGACTGAGCCATGACAAACACTACTGACACTTGTCATGCATCCCCTCCCAACTGCATCAATGCTCTCAGCAGGCTGTTTGCCCTCAAAGCTCCAGCTTTTAACTTCAGGTTCATCTTTGTCACAACACCACAGTGAAAGATGCCATTCACAGTAACACTTACATCTCAGACAGTATGTCTGGTTAATCTCGAAGCCTGTGTGTGGTTCAGAAACAAAAAGTTGAGAAATTGTTACAAAAAGTCACATAAACTGTAACAAAGCTGCAGTTGTAAGATTTAAAGTCACAATTATATTACAGTGGTCCCTCGCCATAACGCGGTTCACCTTTTGCTGTTTCGCAGATTTTTTAATGCAATTTGACTTGCTTTTTTTTTTAAACAGCCCATTGTGTTCTGCTTCCTGATTTGCGCATTGTGTTGTACGTCCTGATTGGCTGTAGACCACTGTCTATCAATCAATCTCCTTCCTGCTGTGTCTCCTGCAAAGTACAGAATGTGTTCAGCTTGCTAAATTTTACATCAATCTTTGATCGCTAGCTAGTGAAGTGCAGCACTGTATGTTTGCGAGTTTTCTTTTCAACAAACCCATAATGTTGACAAAACATTCTACACCGTCAAAAGCACCTGCAGTAGCACCTAAAAGGCTGAGGAAGAGGCTAACCACACACAAAAGGTTGGACATCACAGGACATACTAAAAGGAAAGTAGAAAGTATGCGAGTGTTTAAACAAGAGAAAAAAAAGTGTTAAAATGTTAATGCCCATCTGAGAATAGTGAAGGGTTTTACATCCTTAAAACATCTATAATAATTAAAAATAATAATACTGACTTCGTCGCTGATTTCACTTATTGTGGGTTATTTTTAGAATGTAACTCCTGTGATTAACAAGGGACCATTGTTTAGGGCATGATGGCGATTTTGGTTTCTTTTATGGACTTTGAATGTCTTGAGACTGTTGCGGTCTATGGAGGATGAGGGAGCTCTTGGATTTAATCTAATGTGGCGGAGTGGACAAAGCTAAAGTGTGTAAGGTTTGCATACTTTGAACCACAACCCACAACTCTTCTTAATTTACTTTTTATTTAATATCGACTACGCCATCTGGGATTCAAACCCAGGAAAAATATAAAAGGTCTCACAGATTAGTCTCTTATTACAGTTTAAGGAGCAGACAGGAGACACGAGTATGTACAAAATTACAAAAGTTTATTCACAATAATTATTTTAAAAAGACAAACGCTAAAATAGGTCCTGATTGACTGTCAGCTCTAAAGGCCTTACTGACGAAAAGCACTGAAAGTGATTAACATTCAACCCACACATAGAAAATACCCCAGATAGCATACGAATGTGGGCCACTTTAGGCTGTTATGAGACACTGGTGATATTCTTTCAGCCCAGACAAAATGAATGGGAGCCTGAAGTGGCCCACCTGTACAATGGCAAAGGGTGGCCAAATATTCAAATTCATATATTGGCCATTTAAGGTAAAGATTTGGCACTTATGGCAAAATGTAATCTGAATGTGAGCCTAATGTGGCCGATGTGGACAAAATGTGGGCCACAGTTGCCAAAAATTAGGCATGGTCATTTAGGGGTAATCTGGGTCTAAACCTAAAGTAGCTCACACGTGTAAGTGCAAATGTGGGCCACTTTTGGCAAATTTTTGGCACAGTAAGCTCTGGCTATTGTGGCTGTGAGCCTAATGTGGTCCAGAGAAAATAAGGCAAATGTGGCCCAGTTATTTTAAAACATGTGGGCCACTTTTGGCAAATATTCAGCACAGTAAGCTATGGCTAATGTGGATTTGAGCCTACAGTGGCCCAGAGAAGATATGGTAAATGGGTCTAGTTATCCTAAAACATGTGGGACACTTTTGGCTCGTGTGGGACACTTTTGGCAACTATTTGGTACAGTTACCTCTGGCTAATGTGGCTGTGAGCCTAAAGCGGCCCTTAGGAGATATGGCAAATGTGGCTCAGTTATCTTAAAACACATCTGGACCACATAGACAAAAGCCACCATCATGAAGAAAAGTGTTTGGTTGGGCTCATAGCCCTAAACCTTAAAGTAACTTTAAAGAACTTTGCTTGAAAAGTTTGTTCATTACAGCAAACAAAATGAAGTAAGGCACAACCTGTGATGAAATAATGTAATTCCCTGATGTTTACCAAATGTTTAATGCATTATTAGAAGTAATTGGCCAGATCTGGTCCACAATAAAAGCAAACTGTGGCCCAAAATAGGATCAGTTCTGGTTCATTTGGTTAAATTCTGGCTAATATGTGGTATTGCTTTGGCTTAATTGTGGCCCAGATCTAATAAACAGGAGCAGACTGCCCTAGAGCCATCATTCCATCCAGCATGTGGTCGAGATGTAAGTGTCTGGTGTGGGCCAGATCTGGGCCAGATTAAAAGCAAACTGTGGCCAGTAAACCCTGGGTCATTTCTGGTTCATTTGGTTGAATTCTGGCTGATATGTGATATTGCTTTGGCTTAATTGTGGCCCAGATCTGGCAAACATGGAGCAAACTGCCCAAATGCCCTTATTCCATGCGGTATGTGTGCCGGATGTAAGTGTCTGGTGTGTGCCGGATTTAAACCACATGAATTTTGCTAGCTGGGACTCAATATCATACTTTCAATTCAATGTTCTCAAATGGAGGCATTAACTCAAAGGACTGGGGCTACCCACAGGAGTGATCACTCATGAAAGTTATCCACCATACACTTTAACACCAGAGCACACTCGAGTCACACACGCTGATGCATCAAAAGTGTCCCACAGCACACACTGGCAAAGCAGCACTACCACCAAAAAGGTTCCTTTACACGTGGACCCCCAGATCCTGCAAGATAAAGAAAGAAAATACTAACAAAAGCCAATAATGGGCCAGTTAATTAACCGTTTAATTTTACACAAACCACAGATACAGAAATGAGTAATTTAGAACTCAATACACATTGATAATGATGGCCTCTTGAAATGGATTTACTAATTAATCACAGAAAAGTCACATTCACAAAATACATTTTGATGCAAATGAACATGGACACAACTTCACCACATCAATGATGGATCGCTCAAAGTTGTCAGCTCCAGGTCTGCAAACGCGACTGGACCTTCTCTTCACTTTAAAATACAGTAAAAAGGGTTTTAGACAGAGTTCAGTCAGCACTCAGACAGTAGCGTTGCTTTGAAAGTTAAATTAAATGCTTCGGAATTGTAGCATGGACGTTCCTGAACAGCAGCATCAGAAATGTGGCCTTGTTTACTATCCAAACGAGAAAGATAATCCAAAATGAGGTGCTCTAATATCAAATTCGCCAATCGATATAAAGTTTTCAACCGCACTAAAACTGACAGTAGGGCAGTCAGTTGACCTATCAGTCCAAACACTGACAGAAACACACACATACAAACCAGGCAGGCTGGAAGCCATTGCCGGCACACACACACCCACACAGGAAGTGTAATTCAGAACATGCCTCACGACAGGCTAAATATGGGAATACTCTGCACTGATTGGTCATTGCATATGTCAGTCACCATCACTTACCTCATGCACCCTATCACAATCAAATACCTTAATTTGTTTTTCAAAGATGAACAAACCAGGCAACGCAGTGGGGCAGTAGGACGTGCTGTCACCTCATAGCAAGAACATCGCTGGTTCGAGCCTCGGCTGGGTCAGTTGGCATTTCAGTGTGGAGTTGGCATGACCTCCCTGTGTTCGCGTGGGTGTGCACCGGTTTCCCCCAGAGTCCAAAGATATGCAGTACAGGTGAATTGAGTAGGCTAAATTGTCCATAGTGTATGTTTGTGAATGGATGTTTCCCAGAGATGGGTTTCAGCATCCGCTGCATAAAACTTATGCTGGATGAGTTGGCAGTTCATTCCACTGTGGCGACCCCAGTTTTATAAAAAGACTAAGCTGAAAAGAAAATGAATGAATGAAGATGAACAAACCACTCAGGGGATTGAAACAACATGAGGGTAAGTAATAACGGAATTTTCCAACTAACCGTTTAATCTGAGGTCCATAGTCATACTGTGAGCTACAAAGTCACATTACTACATAAACGTATATGTATGGCTTACGCACATTATAAACAGAAATAAGATTATTGTGGCTTCATAAAATCACAATTGAACCACTATAACACATGGACTGTATTGATGAAATTCTTGTTACCTTTTTAGACTTTTTAGGACATTTTAGGACCCCTGCTGAGCTCTAGAACTCTGTAATCTAGAGCTCTTGGTTTTCATCAAAAATATGTTAAATTAAATCTCTCCTCTGAAGATGAAGGCACTGATGGCACATGGATCTTTTCAGTCTGGAACAGTATGAGAGTGAGTAATTGATATTATATACATTTTTGGATGAATTATGCCAGTTAATATTTATTTCATATTAATTAAGTTAGAATTGTGGGATTTACAATCACATTATTACTTATAAAGTCACAGTAATGTTATTTGCATAAAAATATATCAGAGAAGTCCCGATTGTGTAATTAATTTTTACATCATAAGTTAAAAAGTCACAGTGATACAGACTGGTACACTCACCGGCCACTTTGTTAGGTTCACCTTACTAGTACTTGGTTGGACCTCCTTTGCCTTTAGAACTGCCTTATTCGTTTGTGGCATAGATTCAACAAGGTACTGGGAATATTCTTCTTTGGTTCATACTGACATGATAGCATCATGCAGTTGCTGCAGATTTGTCGGTTGAACATCCATGATGCAAATCTCTCATTCCACCAAATCCCAAAGGTGCTCAATTGGATTGTGATCGTGTGAATGTGGAGGCCATTTGAGAGCACTGTACTCATTGTCATACTCAAGAAACCAGTCTGAGATGATTCATGCTGTATGACATGGCATGTTATCCTGCTGGAAGTAGCCATCAGAAGATGGGGAACTGTGGTCATAAAGGGATGGACATGGTCAACAACAATACTCAGGTAGGCTGTGGCATCAACACAATGCTCAATTAGTACTAATGGGCCCAAAGTGTGGCAAGAAAATATCCCCCACACCATTACATCACCACCACCTGCCTGAACCGTTGATACAAGGCAGGATGGATCCATGATTTCATGTTGTTGATGACAGTTCTGACCCCATTATTTGAATGTTGCAGCAGAAATCAAGACAGCAACAACCATTTTTCCAATCTTCTAGTGTCCAATTTTGGTAAGCCTGTGTGAATTGTAGCCTTAGTTTCCTGTCCTAAGCTAACAAGAGTGGCACCAGGTGTGGTCTTCTGCTGCTGTAGACCATCCACCTCAAGGTTCCACACATTGTGTATTTAGAGATGCTCTTCTGCAGACCTCAATTGCAATAAGTGGTTATTTGAGTTACTGTTGCCTTTTTATCAGCTTGAATCAGTCTGGCCATTCTCCTCTGACCGCTGGCATCAACAAGGCATCTGTGCCCACAGAACTGCTGCTCACTGGATATTTTCTCTTTTTCGACCCATTCTGTAAATCCTAGAGATGGTTGTGCGTGAAAATCCCAGTAAATCATCAGTTTCTGAAACATTCAGACCAGCTCGTCTGGCACCAACAACCATGTCACGTTCAAAGTCACTTAAATCACCATTCTGATGCTTGGTTTGAACTGCAGCAGATCATCTTGACCACATGCCTAAATACATTGAGTTGCTGCCATGTGATTGGCTGATTAGAAATTTGCATTAACGAGCAGTTGGACAGGTGTACCTAATAAAGTGTCCGATGAGTGTAAACACTAAAATTTCTGGGTTGTTGCAACTCAATATTGAGTCAAATATGGACAAACACAACGTTGGGTTTAATTTTTGCAATTACATTTAAATGACACTTTTTAACACAATATTTGGGTTTTTTCATATTTCACCTAACATTGGGTTAAACTACAACAACCCAGCATCTCAACTGTGATCGTGTAACGGTTGTTAGAAAATATATTTAAAAAAGGCAGAAATTTTAGAACAACAATAAACCTTTTTTATTAGTATTACAAGAACAGTCCTGATTGTTTCAACTAAAATAAATGTGTTTTGCATGTCTACTACTGTCAGGATGGGCTCCACCTCCCCTGGTATTCATTTATGTACATTTGTGTTAAACCCTCAAAGTAAGAACAGGCTGTACCCAATAGTAGGTTGTAAATGTCATAAAGAAAGTGAGGCTAAAAGACTGAGCTGTTCACAGCCACATCTAACAGAACAAGCTCACACGCAGCAAAACAAATAGAGCAACACAACAGTGGCACACATGGACCTCTCTTCCTTTAACATTTTCTGACTATAAAGCCCATCTATTTTCTTAACCACACATGATTATTCTAATTATGCTGTAAACACAAGATCATTTTTTCCTCAAACATTCACATAAAATCTGAGAGAAAACGTACGCTCAGCTAATCCACCAGTTAACAAAATGTTGATCATCACGTGCACGTCTGGGTATCCTTAAGTTATTAGACTGGCAGTGAAACCTTCCTTTGACTTACGCCAAGTTATCCAGCTAATTCTCAAAAGCGGAGTACATGAAACATGGTTCCAGATGTGTAGGTCAGTTAAAAGTCTTTCACAAGCAGTTTGGTTTATGTTCAGATCTTCTCCACTGTGACACATTCGCTCAGACAAACTAATAACCTTCTCTCCTACTAAGACAGAAAGACGGAGGAATTTGTAGTTAGATATAAAGTGTAAGAGGGATCGTGGGGGATGTAAAGTCACATTATTAGTCGACTCTCCTGAAAAAGTCATATTGAGAAAATGTATAAAGGTAAAGTCTCAGTTAACGTGTGCCAATATGTGAGATATAGTTGCAATTGAGAGTTTAAAACCACAACTGCAACTGAAGTCATATTGTTAATTATTAAAGTATCAAAGACACACAATTAAGTTTTAACAAAACATTATATACACAATATTGCAAGATACTCTATAAAGTGACAACTACGAGACAAAATCGTAAGTTATAAAGTGATATTCATGAGTCACAATGTGCAATTTAGCGACAATGGCAAGATAAAAACCCACATTGTTAGCTATCATAACCTCATGTGATCTCAATCTCATGTGGTTTTGATGTTTTAACAAACGATTTGATTACTTTCGTGTGATAATTAATTTCATTTTTAACTTTCACCACATTATAGAAAAACAAAAACACTTGTTTTTAACACATTTATAAACACAACACTGATGACTCTGAGCAATTCTTCTTCTTCCACGTGTTTTTGTTGGGTTATGGACAGGTTTGGTGGTATGGGTAGGTTTTAGGGGGGGTTAAGGTGTAGGGAATGGTCAGCAGTGTATTTACAAATGTAATTACAGAAGTTATTACAGATGTATTTACATACAGGTAGTGTCTCTCTGCCATCTGAACACTGTAATAGGTAAAAACAGTCTTCAAAGCTGTCATGCATATTAATGAAGTTGCACCTCATTCACAAGAGCGTACTGATTGGCGATCTGGAAAGACTTAGAAGTATTTCTTATAAATTAATACTGAAATCTCAAAGATGTCACGTTGTGCTCGCCAGTACAGTCATCCAGTCAACATGCTGGAATCCATACAAGGATCTAATCTCTGTGTTGTTGCTCTAAAATTTATTTTCAAACCGGAAGTACGAATTTGCTCGAAATAACGCATTAACAACCAATTTTAACTTTGTGAAATATATTTGTCCTGATAGTGTTTTTAGCAGCGTGGGACACATATATGACTGTCAACAGTTCAAAAAATGTGTTTTGGTGTTTAGTGACCCTTCAATTTATGTCTCAACTGTAAGCCAACTTAAGATTTAGTCACAGCTAAAACCCTAATTTTTTATTTGTATTCATGATGAAAAATGTACTTTTTTATTTTTGATATCCATATTCTCATCCGAGTAAGGATACAGTTATTTACTGTAATTACAGTGAAAAGATTATGTTTGCTGTTTGTTCAAACTACTTATTTAACATTAGATAAAACAACACAGTTCTTGAGTTTTTTTCAACAACTTACTGTAATAGTTGCATGTTCACTCCATTTCAATTTGGAAAAACTAATAAGTTAACTTAATTCCTTCATGTTGTCCCAACACAAATTTTCGTGTGGAATGGAGCTTTTTTTTTTTTTTCAACAGAACATGAAGCTGTTCTTGGACATTACCAATGAAAGTAAAATATATAAGAAAATCATGGAAAAACATTACATTATTCCTCCAAAACAAACATGTTTACTTTTTAATAATAATAAAAAGTATAATAAAAAATAATGATAATAATATCAGAACGCTAATATTATTAAACCCCCTTATTTTAGTGTTTACCACATTACTGCAGACTGTTTGGTAAAGTGATTGTGCCTTTAGCATTATTCTTTGAAACAACAGGGACAAAAGTGAAACATTATGATTATTTTAAGCATACATTCTGGTGGGTCATGGCTGAATAACTATAGGCACGTTACAGTTGAAGTCAGAATTATTAGCCCCCCTTTGAATTTATTTTTCTTTTTAAAATATTTCCCAAACGATGTTTTACAGAGCAGGGAAATTTCCACAGTATGTCTAATGAGATTTTTTTTCTGGAGAAAGTCTTATTTGTTTTATTTCGGCTAGAATAAAATCAGTTTTTAATTTTTTAAAAACCATTTTAAGGACAAAATTATTAGCCCTTTTAACAGCTTGAGACCCAAAGAAAATTTTTATCTGTTTTTGTTTGGTTTTTCTGTAATTTCCTATATCCTTTGGGTTAAAAAAAAAATCTAGAATTTAGAGATTTTACATTTTGTTTTTATTTTTAATTTTACAGCATGTCCACAGTAGTAAACCACAGGACCATTTTAGTTCATAATGACCACCTCTCAGACAACAAAACTCTACATGATATGGCTGTAAAGGGATATGAATCCACTATTAATGTAACAAAAACAAAACAAAAGCCTTTTTTTTCATTTGTATTAAAATTCCTGAAACAGTTTAGTCTGAAAGAGAGCCGAACTAAATAAATAAAGAAAGAAAGAAAGAAAGAAAGAAAGAAAGAAAATAAAGAAGTGGTTTTAATCCAAAACAAATTAAACATAAAAGCAATTTAAAACTTTTGTCATTCTCTAATTGTCTTTAACTCTCTAATTGTCTGATTGTCAGACTCAAAGTCAGAGTCTCCCTCAACTATTTTATGAAGAATCCTCTCTGCTTCAGTTCTGCCCCCTACAACATGCAGGCATTAATTACATTAAGATGGCCCTGGTGTCTGCTTTAGTGGACATTTAAAAAAGGATGATATTTTAAAACACAAACAAGTTAACAGCTTTGAAAGCAATTCAGTGGCTACAAGTTTCCTCAAAATATTCTTCACATATTCCTCTTCATTCTTTAAAATACTTTTCAAAAACAGAAGAAACTGTTCAAGCTCAGAACAAGGGTAAGGTGAGTAACTAATGACAGAATCGACACACAGTCACAAGCAGCTTGATTTATGTGTAGATCTCACACAGTTGCTCAAATGAACCCATACTGTTCACTCCTACAGAAAACTGAGGGATTTATAGTCATACTGTAAGATATAGTCTCAGTTGTCATATAAAAGAACAGCAGCATAGATGTTTGGCTCTAGACGGCTGGCTTTGTTTAACAGGTGCAAGAAACTTGCTTTAGAAGATAAATGGGAAATAGTTGAGAAAAGGTCACCAAATAACTCCAACGAGAGTTCACTTGACTCTGAACATTTTCACACTGAAAGTTTCCAGTAATATGCAGCAGTCTCACGTGTCACGTTAAGCGAACAGACCCTTCAGTCAACATAATCGCCAAACGCCTGGGATGTTCTCTGCTTGATGGACAATTTATGGGCCATTTCTCTCACCTTTCTGGATTTACAAGGCATCACCTAGAGACTTGTGTGGTGGATTGCTTATCTAGGAGGAATCACAGCTGAATTTACATTGAAGAAATCAAAAGTTCTCCAACAGAAAGTGTGAGAGCTTGTATTGTGCTCAAGGTTTTGCGGTTGCAAAGGGACTGTTATGTCATCTTAAAACGATCTGCCAAAATACATAGCTGCATTTTTGTGCCAAAACATTGAAAGTTATATTACTGGCCTGTATTTACAGTGAGACATACATTACCGCAGTCACTTTAAAGGGCCTGAGTGTCACCCTATCAGAATACAGTTATAACATCCAGCAGCTGCACTGCGGTGCTCCTCCTGCCTGAAGCTCAGCTGAGAGCACGTCCCGAAGCTAGAAAGGGAAACGAGATCCTTTTCAAAATGACTCCAGAGCATTAAAAGAAACAGAGCGAAGGAGAGGATAAAGTAAAGCAATATTTTGCCTTACTTCACTCTCACACAGTCTCTCTCTGTGTAAGGTCCTTGCTGTTCTCTCTTGTTGACAGATTCATCAGGATCTTCTGAAATAAGACTCAAATAAAAAGTGTGACCGTTGACAATAAAACAAGTCAGTTTTATGAAATTGAGATTCACCTGAATTAATATTCCTTCCATTTATGTAAATAGAACAATATTTGGCTAATATACAGCTATTTTAAACATGATTAAGTTGTTTTGAAATCATCTAAATCAGTGGTTCTCAAACTTTTTTTCACCAAGTACCACCTCAGAAAAAATTTGTCTATCCAAGTACCACCATGATGACCGGTATTGAAATACAGTAGCGTTGTAGACCTAATTAAATAGCTACAGCTCTGCACTGTTCAGAATTGTGGCAGATTAATTCCCATTATTATGAATATTTATTATTGGCAGCCACTCTTACCATTACAAATAGTTCAAACATTAACACTGCACTGTGATTAGAGGTAAAAAAATTAAAAATAACTAAAACGTCAATGTTTAAATTAAAATGTGATTTTAAAAGTTAATTAAAAATGACACTGTTCTTAAAAAGTAAAAAGAAAACTGCTGTACTTAAATGCTCATCGGACCCCATAAATATGTGTCTTATTGATAAATAAACTATTGCTGATCCATTTTGAAATAAATGTTGAATATATAACTTATTTGTATATCTTTGAATTCTAAACATTACCTTGTATTTTAGATAATTGGATTTACATATTTAAATTAGAAATTAGATCTGCTTACTGTGTGTTAGAGTAGGCATTGTGTCTTAGAAAAGCAAGTGATTAAACTATACCTGTCAATATGTAAAAACTATATAAAAATACAGGATACACCACCATCAACTGTTACAAATATGGGGAGGAAATTAGCTTCAAATGATAGAATACATAACAAACGTTAGAACATTGAATACAAAACAAAAGGTTTAGCCTATTAAAATCAATTTACTGATCACATTGGTGTTATGGTATGTGTTAAATGGGTAAAACTGTGTTCATTTACTTTAATTATTCAGTGATTCCCCTGTGTACCCCTAGAAGGAAGCCTGCATAGAACTAGTGGTACGCGTACAACAGTTTGAGAACCACGGATCTAAATGAAGTGGTTTGCAATACAAGTTACAAATTAAAAAGGGAGTCAACGTACAGTATTTACAGTAAGAAATTTCTAAAACATCTCCATGGAGCATGATCTATACTTATTATTGTAATGATCGATAATTTTGACCCCTTCAATGAAGTCTACTGCCAAAGAAATATACACAAAGACATGAGGTTTTGTGGTCCAGGCTCCAAGGCCAAATACATGCTCAAAACACACTGAACACTTGATTAGTAAAAAAACTAAAATGTTCCTGTGTAAATCTTTCCTCCTGCTTGTCAACGCTAATTTCTAATCCGTCAATCACTTTGTCAGCAACTTAATGCATTTAGACATGTAGAGCTCTATCATGGCGGTCCATGCGCAAAGTGCAGGGCACAAACAATTTCAGGGCTTGTCAGAATCCACTTTTGTAATATAAGGACAGAAAAATCCGCTTTGCGCCGTGGCACATGGTCTAAGAGGGTTGAGTTCATTTTCTTAATGAGTTATAGGTGCGTTTGGAGAATAAACCAACCCGAGTCTCATCTCTCATTCCCTTTAAGAACCAGTTGCGTCACGCCATAAGCGCATTTGCTATTTACATGACATAAAGTAAGTGGAAGTGAAAAAACTGAGCATTTCACTAGCAAGAAAACAGTTAAACAGAGCATCTGCAGCGTGAGAATTAGAGATAAATGATCTACTTTCACTTTCGCTCTCGTGGATAGGGAAACCTTGTATGCACAGACATCAATTACCCTTATAAACAATTAATTTAGTTTGTTAAGCGCAAAGATTTGTTTCAAAACTATTTCTAAATTCAGTTCTAATTTCCAGCAAACGAATAAATAAACAATAAACAATAAAAAACTGAGTTATATCCAAACACACATGCTGTGCCCATGCAACCTGACAGGTGGGCAAATCTAAGCTTGTTTTTAATAAAACAAATATAAATATGGATTTATTAAATAATACTGCTAATAATAATAATAACATTATACAAAATATAGCAAATTGTTATGAATGAACTGAAAAAGCCTCCTGAGATGAAGGCAGTGGTTTTTCATATTTATGTAGGCTAGAAAATAATATGTTTTGTAATATTTTAATCCTTTATAATTATATCCTGCATATATCCTTAATATTTAATTTTTTTTCATATGTAAAGATATTTGCGTATTGCTCTACATCTTGTGTGTATTAAGCAGTGTGTAAGCGAGGCTCAAAACTTACGCGCTCTGCGCTGTACTTTAGACCGGCTTTGTTTTGGTCTATTGAAAAATCTATTATAGTTTCTCAAAATAGCAACGTGCCAGCGATGCACCTCAGAACGCCTTCATTTTTAGACCAGAACGCCTGTGGGTACACAAATGAGCGCAAATGCATTTGCTATTTAAACAGTGTGGCGGAAAACGTCAAAACGACTCTTGCGCCAAGCTAAAATTAGCAAACAACAATTGCGTCATCATTTCAATAAGGACCAACATCTCTAAGGATTATTTCCTGTACCTTGCTGAATCTATGCCACAAAGGATTAAAGCAGTTCTGAAAGCAAAAGGGGGTACCTAATAAAGTGGCCAGTGAGTTTAGTATGTAAAGAATGATTAGGAAAAACAAACTTGCAGCACTGTAAAGGAGATTTTGCAAAGTAGCCTAAATAACAGAAGATCCATAAGGTTTGCACTTGTTTACTCTACACATAACTTTTAACCCTTAGTAAGGCAAAGTTTCTTGTAAATCATTAGATGGGTTGAGACTACTTTAAAAAAAAAAAAAAAAAAAAAACATTTCTATCTCCATGTCCTAAATTTTGAGTCACTATTTTACATTTTGACCAAAGTAATAATCTTTGTCTAATCTTACTTGATGATTTATGTTAGGCTAAGCTATGTGCTCCTGCCAGATCCAGAGAACAGCAAAATGGATAAAATAATGGTTCAAATGTTGTACAATGTCAAATTGAGTTGCCTCAATTGTGGGCAACACTTTACTGTCTGGAGTAGTATCCGTGTCTGTGGAAGACACAGATAGACATAGAGGAACACTTTGTTAGGGCGGTATAGCAGCACCCCTTCGCTGGTAATAAGGCAGCGCCACCGGCATTTCAGCTGCCCAATCGCCTGCTCTATAACTGATCAAATGCGAGAATGGGCATCATTGTATCTGCGCTCTTGATCAGTTTGTGGGCTGATGAGGGGGGTTAACAGCCACGTTTTCAATGGATAACCACGGTCTACTGATATGCAGTAAATAATTACGCTCAATAAAATAAAATACTTAGCTGGAATAACATCTTTAAAAACATCACTTACCAAGAAGCCACACATAGCACACCCTGCCACCTTGGAGTGTCCTCGCTGTCTCTCTTTACAAATTTGGACCCAACTTAGCACAAAGCTCCAAGAGGATATCTCTTGGAAATTTTAAACGGCTAATAAGCCAGTCATTATTGTGGGCCAGAAAATCACTGTGATCCCTAAAAATGAGTTCACTTCGGATTCGACCATTGGCAATGCCCTTTAATAAGGCCAACACTGCTATTGCCATAGACCAGGGGTGGCCAATCCTGTTCCTGGAGAGCCACCTTCCTGTAGATTTCAGTTGCAACCCATATCAAAAACACCTGCCTGTAAATATCATGTGGTGTTCAGGTCCTAATTAATTAGTTCAGGTTAGTTTGATATGGGTTGCAACTGAAATCTGCAGGAAGTTGGCTCTCCAGGAACAGGATTGAGCACTCCTGCCAAAGACTAAGGGTTGTTTACATTTGCGAATGCTTTTATATGTTCTATGTCATATAATTGGTAAAAAAAAAAAAAAAAATTATAAATATATATATATATGTGTGTATGTATATATATATATATATATATATATATATATATATATATATATATATATATATATATATATATATATATATATTACCATAATTGCCTCTAGGAGTCGCTAATGGAAATAAAACAAACACACACAAGAAATACACGTAGGCCAGACATGAAGTTGGCGTGGACCAACGCACATTCTCATGTTAATTTCGTCGTTAGTAAATCCAAATGTGTGCGTGAAACCTGGCGAATGCAAAGTTTTTGTGCGTACACAGCGTTGATACATGAGGCCCCTGAACTTTTCCATGACACAGTTGGTTTCATATGAAGAGTTTAGATCCAAAAACCTCTAAAAGCTGCTTGATATTCTCTTCTAAAATTAGCATTTTTTTCTCTGACTCCTGTATGTAGGCTCAGTAAATTAACTTTTTATAATGACGAATATTTTCTGTTCATTGCCTTTCAAGTGAAATAACAACATAAACATAGGAGGCTGAGAAAAAAGCTCATTTTAGGAGAACATTTCAGACGGCTAGAGGTTTTTACATATATATTCTAGCAGAAACAGAATCATCTATAGCAGCAGGTCATAGTAAGTGCAGCTGCTTTAGGATGCTCTGTCGAGTCCTGGACATCGACTTCCCTTCCTGGAAAATCCCATTCGTTATTAGAGGAAAGTCTACTCTAAATATTACAGTGATGAATCACTTCTGTTTAGACTCTGAATCACAGCAGTGATCTATCACTGACCTGTGGACACTGTTACTTACTAACAATCACAATATTTGCTTTAATATTCCACGCATGCTTGTATTTATTTGTGTGTTCATATGTTGTATAACTCATTATTGAGAAAGTAGGTTGTCTAAGCAGAAACTCTGAGATTTACTCAGGGTCAAATAACGATATAGATGAAGTCTATCATTCAGTAATATAATCAATATACAGCTTTGTTAAAGGGACAGTGCATCCAAAAATTAACCTTTAATGCTATTTAGTCACCCGTAGTGTTTCTTTAAATCTTTATGAGCTTCTTTGTTATGCTGAACACAAAAGAAGATATTTTGAAGAATGCTGAAAACAAGTTACTATTGGCCTCCACAGTGTGAAAAAGAAATAGTGGTTACAAGTGTAGCGGAGGCCAGCTAGGAAAGTGCTGTATGGGTAAACCTCACTCCTCTGTCCTCTAAAGGTACCTCTAGAAACAGACGCTAGAAGTCATGGTCTTTAGCCTTCTTGTTAGAGCAACGGACTCCCATGCAAAGAATCGCCAGATCAATCCCAGCGTAGAGTGGGTTGTGTGCAGTAGGACCAGTGGGTTACACGTAGGGGCTCATCCGAGATGGGAGTGAGGTTTAGGGGGGTGAGTGTAACAGAGGCCCGCTAGTGAAGTGATATGCAGGTAAACCTCACTCTGACCTCAAAAGTTGCTCTAGCAACAAAGACATGGTCTTTTACCTCCTTATTAGAGGAACTGACTCCCAAACAAAGAATCAAAGATTTGATCCCAGCTCAAACCGGGTTGGGTGCAAAAAGACCGGTGGAGGTACACTTGGGGGTCATCTGGGATGGGAGTGCGGTTGGGGGGTGGGTTCAGCTAGCAAAGTGCTATGCAGGTAAACCTCACTCCTCTGACCTCAAAAGGTGCTCTAGCAACAAACGCTAGAGGCCATGGTCTTTAGACTCCTTGTTAGAGCAACTGACTATCATGCTAAGAGTTGCCAGTTCAATCCCTGCTCAGACCAGGTTTGGTCGAATAGGACTGGAGGGTTACACGTGGGGTCTTGTCTGTAATGAGAGTGAGGTTTTGGGGGGTAAGTGTAACAGAGGCCAGCTAGCAAAGTGCTATGCAGGTAAACCTCACACATTTGACCTCTAAAGGTGCTCTAGCAACAGACGATAGAGGCCATGGTCTTTAGCCTCCTGAGGAACTGACTTTCATGCAAAGAATCGCAGGTTTGATCCCAGCTCAACTCGGCTTGGGTGCAAAAAGGCCGGTGGGTTACACTTAGGGGGCCCTGTCATACACCCGGCGCAGTGTGGCGCATGGCGTGGCGCAATAGTCTTTTGGTAGTTTCAGCTTGGCGCAAGAGTCATTTTGAGGCGTTGCGCTACGCTGTTTAAATAGCAAACGCATTAGCGCTCATTTGTGCGCCCATAGGCGTTCTGGTCTAAAAAGGAAGGCGTTCTGAGGCGGAGCGCTGGCGCGTTGCTATTTTGAGAAACTATAATAGATTTTTCATTAGACCAAAACTAACCCGGTCTAAACTCCGGAGCAGAGTTGCGCCTCGCTTACGCACTGCTTAATACGCACAAGAGAGCAATAGGCAAATATCTTTACATATGAAAAAATTTAAATATTAAGGATATTTATAGGATATAATAAGAATAGATATAGGATATAAATATAAAGGATTAAAATATTACAAAACATACAATTTTCTAGCCTACATAAATATGAAAAATCACTGCTTTTATGTCTTCTTCATCTCGGGAGGCTTTTTCAGTTCATTCATAACAATTTGCTTTTGTATAATGTTATTATTATTAGCAGTATTATTTATTAAATCCATATTTATATTTGTTTTATTAAAAACAAGCTGAGATTTGCCCACCTGTCAGGTTTTAGACCATATGGGGCACAGCATGTGTGTTTGGATATAACTCAGGTTTTTGAGCACATTTTCTTGTTATTGTTTATTTATTCGTTTGCTGGAAATTAGAACTGAATTTAGAAATAGTTTTGAAATTAATATTTGCGCTAAACAAACAAAAGTATTTATTTATAGGCTAATTGATGTCTGTGCGTAAAGGTTTCCCTATCCAAGAGCGAAAGTGAAAGTAGTTCCATTATCTCTCATTCTCACGCAGTGGATGCTCTGTTTAACAGTTTTCTGTTAAAAAACTGTTAACTGTTTGCTTGTGAAATGCTCATTTTTTCCACTTAGACTTACTTTGTGTCCTGTAAATAGTGAATGCGCTCTTGGCGCGATGCAGCTGACTCTTAAAGGGAATGGGAGATGAGACTCTAATTGTTTTTTTCTCAAAACACACCTATAACTCATTAAGAAAATAAACTCAACCGTTTTAGACCATGCGCCATGACGCAAAGCGGATTTTCCCGTCTTTAAATTAGCAAAAACGCGTTCTGACACGCCCTGAAAGCATTTGCGCCCTGTGTTTTTCGCTGTCCGCATGGACCGTCAAAATAGAACCCAGGGGCTCATCCGGGATGGGAGTAAGGTTTAGGAGGTTAAATGTAACAGAGGCTATCTAGCGAAGTGCTATGCAGGTAAACCTCACTCCTCTTACCTCAAAAGGTGCTCTAGTGGCAGATGCCAGAGGCCATGGTCTTTAGCCTCCTTGTTAGAGCAACCGACTCCCTTGCAAAGAATCGCCGGTTCAATCCCAGCTCAGACTGGGGTTGGTTGCAGTAGGGCCGGTAGGTTAAACGTGGGGGCTCGTCCAGGATGGAAGTGAGGTTTAGGGGGTTAAGTGTAACAGAGGCCAGCTAGAGAAGTGCAATGCAGGTAAACTTCACAGCTCTGACCTCAAAAGGTGCTCTAGCAACAGACGATAGAGGTCATGGTCTTTAGCCTCCTTGTTAGAGGAACTGACTCTCATACAAAGAATCCCTGGTTTGATCCCAGATCAAACCGGCTAGGGTGCAAAATGACCGGTGGGTTACACTTGGGGGATCATCCAGGATGGGAGTGAGGTTGAACCACATGAACCACAAAATACAAAAAAAAAAAAGATAATTTATGCATTTTTTAACACCACAGTAACTATTTGTGAGAATAGCTACAACTAATTACTTCTTTCAAGAGTTCACACTTAGCTGATGATTGATTATAAGCAAGTTTGGCATGCTGTCCCGGGAGAGAGCCCTGAGCTCGAAGGTTCTTGAGCCCTGGGCTCCCTCCCGTTTGGAGGAAGAGAGGGGAGCCTCGAGCTCAGGTAGATCGCGACAACTCCCCTTTGATAATAGCTAAAGACTAAAAATTGAATGCTATTAAAAGATATGCTGCATTATTAGATTACCTGTATTGAAAATTTAGATTTATCAATTTACTTGTTGTGCATGTTTTTGGAATGTGGGGAAAAACCGGGGAAAACCCACGCAAGCACGGCAAGAACATGCAAACTACACACAGAAACGACCACCGGCCTGTTGAACGACTAGAACCGGTGACGTTCTTGCTGTGAGGCGACAGTGCTAGTCACTGGGCCACCGTGCTGCCCTATGGAGGGAAAGGTGAAAAGGTAGGGGTGGAAGGGGGAATTCTTTAAATCGAAGATGACTGTAGTGTAAAAACCCTGGCTCTTTATAGTGGTTAGGAATGGCCTGATCAAGCATGCTAATGCAGAACTAGCCGTGTTCAATCATAATCACGTGCTCCTCTCCAAATTAGTTTATGAATAAACTTCACTTAGTCAGTTTTTGTTTGTTTTTAAGTAATTATTGACATATTTTTTGGATGAGCCATCCCATTAAGTATCCTAGATATTATATACGCTATATCCAATGCCCCATGCCAAAATAAACCAGATATTTTAATATTTCCGGAACCCAGCATAATCCTGAATTTGGCTTGTTTAAAAGGGCCTTAACAAGGCCTTTTATCACCAAACTACTGTAGCTATAAACCTTTTTTTTATTTGAACATCTTTTAAAATAGCACGGCAGAATAAATACAAGACACAAAGATACAAATACAAGATACAAATAAAGACACAAAATTGTGAAATTCAATTTAGGGCGAAAACAGCCCAACACATTTATTTTATTACAACTTGAAGATATATTTATATTATTTATATATATTTATATATAATAAAAGAAACAATACTTTCTTATTTCCTTCTAACTCCAAACGATCATCATAATAACGCTGATTGGTGTCATACTGCACAGTAAAAATGCTTCATTCTACAAGGGCAAAGAACTCTTCTGATATGTTTCAGGCAGTCAGAATGAGGAGAGTACCAGGTGTAGTGAACATGTGTGCTGTGTGGTGGAGCATTATGAACTCTGTTGGCTATAGTGCAATGGTGGCTTTCAGTCTGCTGCAGCAAAATCTATAAAGCACTGGTACAAGTGATCCTTAAAATGGCCTTCAAAAAAAAAACGAAACGTAGAACAATACAAAAAATTTTTTGTAAATAAATGTGAAGGCTCTAATCTTAAAATGTTTTGACTGAAAAATTTAATTCTTAGTGTACTGGTTTCAACATGCTGCCTTTCGAGGGTAAAGGCAGAATACAGGATGGCAGTGTACCATAACGTCAGGTGGTTTTGAGGCCTGTCTAAATAGATACTAGGGATGCACTGATTCGATACCTGGATTGTTTCACAACCATACAGACATTTTTGATCAGGTATCAGTCAGAAGTGAATGATCTGATACTGTGTGTAATCCAACGTCAAGTAAAACAAAAACATTCTAGCTTTTACCATAAGTTAATTAAAGCCACTGGACAGCCTCAATATCTTGCAGCCTATTTCAAAGAGCTAGACTATATTTGTGTGTGCAATCTCAAAGGGCAACATCGACTTCTCAGATTCCCGATGTTGGATATACGTCATTATGTGAATTATTTCTCTGAAGTCTATTGCGGTGTTTGAATGTTGTGGTTCTTGGTGCTTTGAGGGACACAGACTGGAATGTTTAATGGAATGTTGACCCAAAATTGAAAATTGACTCTCTATTTTCTCACCCTCAAGTGCTTCCAAACCTTTATGTGTTTCTATCTTCTCAACACAAAAGAAGATATTTGAAGAAAACCTGTATCTGTCGACTTCCATTGTAGGAAATATAAATACTTTCCGCTTAAGTGTGACGTCACACAAAGCAGCTTCTGGGTACAAACGCTAAATCAGACTGTATGGGGAGACTCGACAAATGGTATCGACAAACATGGTATCAATACAAAGCGCTCTAATACTTTCGAAAATCACAATCGCAATATATACTGTTAGGTCCATAAATTTGTGGATGGACACAATTTTAAAGTTTTTGACTCTATACAGCAATACAATGGATTTGAAATGAAACTACTGTCAGCTTTAATATGAAGGGAGTTGCATCCAAATCAGGTAAACTATGTAGGAATTACAACAGTTTGCATATGTGCCTCCCACCTGTTAAGGGTCCAAAAGAAATTGGACAGAATATTAATCATAAATCAAAATTTCACGTTTTATTATTTGGTTGCAAATTCTTTGTCAATTACAGCCTGAAGTCTGGAACGCAAAGACATCACCAGACGCTGGGTTTCATGCCCAGTCGTGCTCAGCCAGGCCTCTACAGCAACTGTCTTCAGTTTCTGCTTGTTCTTGGGGCATTTTCCCTCAGTTTTGTCTTCAGCAAGTGAAATGCATGTGAAATCAGATTCAGGTCAGGGGATTGACTTGGCCATTGCATAACATTCCACTTCTCTCCCTTCAAAAACTCTTTGGTTGCTTTTGCAGTATGCTTTGGTTCATTCTCCATCTGTACTGTGAAGCATCGCCAAATAAGTTCTGAAGTATTTGGCTTAATGTGAGCATAAAATATTGCCCAAAACACTTTAGAATTCATCCTGCTGCTTTTGTCAGCAGTCACATCATCAATAAATACAAGAGAACCAGTTCCACTGAGAGCCATACATGCCCACGCCATTTCTTAATTAGAACTATGCTTCACTGCTTAGGACCATGAGCAGTTCCTTTCTTTCTCCATACTCTTCTCTTTCTATTACTCTGGTACAAGTTGATCTTGGTCTCATCTGTCCATAGGATGTTGTTCCAGCACTGTGAAGGCTTTTTTAGAACTCTCATCTGGTCTTCCTGTTTTTGAGGCTGACCAATGGTTTACATCTTGTGATTAACCCTCTGTAGTCTTCTCTTGATTGTTCTTGATCTGGCTAACTGTTGTGAAGGGTGTTTTCTTCAGCAGGGAAAGAATTTCTTGGTCATCCACCACAGTTGTTTCTATAGTCTTCACTGCTCATTGTATTTGGGATAATGAGGGAATAACACACCTGGCCATGGAACAGCTGAGAAGCCAATTGTCCAATTTCTTTTTGGACTCTTAACAAGTGAGAGGCAGATTTGCAAACTGTTGTAATTCCTGCAGCGTTCACCTGATTTGGGTGTAAATACCCTTAAATTAAAGCTGAAAGTTGCAATTAAAGCACGTCTTGATTGTTCAATTTCAAATCCATTGTGTTGGCATATAGAGGCAAAAATGTTAGAATTGGTCGAGATCCAAATATTTATGGACCTGTATATGTATACTGTATATATCCATACCTAATTTCCAATAACCAGAAAGTTATTAATTTTTTAATAAATGTTAATAAATGTTAACATATTGTTGTCTATTGAGACCTTAAATGAATATTTTCTCCATTCAATTGAGTAGCTACTTGGACCCAGAAACAGTATTCCATTAGTCACCGATACGCCACACCTTACAAGAGGATGGAAGTGTTTAACAGGAGAACGAAATCCATTAAGGTTTGCAACAAGAGTGAGTAAATGATGACAGAAATGTCATTTTTGGCTAAAATATTGCTTTAAAAGGCCACAAAAAGGCTAACCCCATAACTGTTAAATTGGACTAGCCAACTTACAGTAAGCCACGGTCACAGTAGATTTTGTGCTTGTGAAATTCTGTCATACGGCGCTGCGAACAGAAGCGGGTTTAAACGCGATGATTAGACGCTGATGAAAGCAAGCGATTGCACCATATTTTAAATTTCTGTGCAGTGAGGTTTCATTTAGATCTTCTATTGATCTAACGCAGTGTTTCTCAACCACATTCCTGGAGGACCACAAACAGTGCATGTTTTGCATGTAACACTGCATGTCTTCTTTGTCGGTCACACCCATTACAGGTCTTTCAGTCTCTGCTAATAAGCTGATGATCTGAATCAGGTGTGTTTGGTTAAGGAGACATGGGCTGTTCCTCAATTCCAAAAACGCAGAGAACGGAAGACCTGTCTTGCAGGTCATCTCGAAAGAACGAGATCGCGAGAACACAGAACACTTCCTGTGAGAAATGAGATGCTGCATTCTTCGTGATGGTCAAATGACCTTCACATACTTTTAATGGAAACTTATTTAAACATTACAGCATTCATACAATGATTTATTGTTTTTTTTTTTCAACTTTTCGATATAAATAACAGGAACAGAAACACAATACCAATAAAACAGATTTTAATACGAATTTAAACACCCTTAATGTGTTTATGCCTGTAGTAAAATTTTCATGTTAATGTTTGCTTTCACAGACTAATTTAGGCAAACTCCTGAGAAGAATGTTTTATCTCTGAACTTTAATAATAAATATTAAATATTAAATGCTGCGCTTCCCACCTCCTTTATTCAGTTGCAATGACTTCTAAACTTCTTGAGCAAGTTCGCTGCTCAGATCTGCATCGGTGCATCCTCGATATCAAGAACACATCCGGGAAATTTGACGCATCTTGCATTCTTAAGTTTTGAAACTGAACTGGCGGTTGAAGATGATTTTACATGAGAACACGAGGACTCATGATCGCTGAACACATAGTTAGAAACAGCCAATATGCGTTCTTCAGCATTCTTGCATCCTTGTGTTCTCATGTAAAGTCATCATCAACTGTTAAAATTCAGTTCTAAAACTCAAGACCGCAAGAACGGAGGATGCGTGAAAGTTCCCGGATGTGTTCTTGGTATCGAGGATACATTGTCGCAGACTTGAGCGCGAAACTCTCTTGAGTCCTAAAAGTCATTGCGGCCTGCAACCTGTTTATTATTAAGGTTCAGAGATATAACTTATTTATCTCAGGAGTTTACCTAAATGAGACAGCGAAAGTAAACATGAACAATAATAAAGGCATAAACACATTAAGGGTGTTTTCTAGAGTTCACACTTAGATGATGATTGATTATAAAGCATGTTTGGCATACTGTCGCAGGAGAGAGTCCTGAGCTCAGAATATCCTCAAACCCAGGGCTCTCTTAGAGCTCAGGTAGGTCTTAGGAATAGCTATGAGATTTAGCTGACTAAGAGTTGTCTATGAAGCCACTTTGAAATAGTCAAATTACTTAATTGTATGTCTTTGGGAAAACCCACGCAAGCACAGGGAGAACATGCAGATTCCACACAGAAATGCTGACTGGCCTGGTAACAAGAACCAAGAACCAATGGCATTCTTGTTGTGGGGCGACAGTGCTAACCACTGGGCCATCATGTCGCCCTATCAGGAGAAGGGGGAGGAGTAGGAGTCAAATGGGGGGACTCTTTGAAGACGAATCAATTCGTCTGATTGGCATGACATGAGTAGCTAAGAAACACAGCTGGTGGTCCTCCAAGAACATGGTTGAGAAACACTGGCCTAATGCAATCATGTGATGCAACTTCGCAGGTCAGCGTTTACCAGGCTTGATATTTCGAACTCATTGAATTTTAAGAACAATTTAAGTCAGTATAATTAGTCCCCCTGTTTATTTTTTCAACACATTTCTAAACATCATAGTTTTAAAAACTCATTTCTAATAACTGATTTATTTTATCTTTGCCATGATGACAGTAAATAATATTTTACTAGATATTTTTTTTCTTAGTGTCATAGAAAACACTTCTAAACAGCTTAAAGTGACATTTAAAGGGTTAACTAGGTTAATTAGATTAACTAAGCAATAATTTTGACCTTAAAATGTTTTTTAGGAAATTAAAAATTGCTTTTACTCTAGCCAAAATAAAACAAATAAGACTTTCTCCAGAAGAAAAATATTATCAGACATACTGAATTCCCTTGCTGTCATTTACAAAATATTAAAAAAATAAAAAAGAAAGAGAATTTAAAGGGGGGCTATTAATTCAGACTTCAACTGTACTTGCGTTTCTTGTCTGACACATTTGCATACGTATAAATGAAAGTACAGTATATGGGGTTAAAAGTGTAGTGTGACCGCGGCTTAAGTATTGATCTCATCTTACATGAACTGTGGCAGTGGTACTTTATGAGTGTCAGTAATGTTTGTAGTGGACTAGTTTACAGAGATGTTTAACAGCTTAAAAAAGAAAACATGGTTCCCAATAGGTTTAAATATGTTCACCCTGGTCCACTAAGGGACACATCAAAAAAAGAAAGAAAAGAAAAATCGCATTTTATTAAGAACATTTTCATTTGTTTGGGTTTTTAATACTGGCATTCTTAGATATTAGAATAAACTGAAACAATACTTGTAGTTAAGTAGTGTATTTTTCATCCTTCATTGCCCGGTAAGCCTAGTATGAGGAAACATTACTACATATATTACTACATTACACATCACTTTTAAATCAACTGCCCTATCAATTACTAACAAAGTGAGGTAGCGGCCAATATCAGAAATTCAAGTCTTGGAATCAAAAAGGGCATCGGTGCATCCCTAATAGGTACTCCTAAAGCAAAGTGTGGTGATGGTTATTTAAAACAAGTGTCATTTTGGAAATGGGGCTTCAAAAACACACACACACACACACACACGCACATAAAACAAAGGCCTTCATTTGTGCACCAAAATAAATAACTTATAGACTGAGCTCCTTTCCTCTACAAAAGAAGCTTTACCATAATAAGCTCACATTCAGGAGATAAAGAGCCTCCTGTGCTCAGGTGAAGGGCTGAATCAAAAGACCTGCCTCTGCCCTTCCACACACCGGGGAAAAGGATACGCACTGAGTGCACTGGACGGAGAACCGCGTGTGAAGGCAGGACCCTAGGGGCCATAGCAGTCTGATAAAATGCACAGTAAAAATCTTTGATATTTACACCGTTAATACATTCAGGCAGGAGAGGAGGGGGCGTCTCCTCTGATAGAGGTACATTTGGCACAATCAGTTACTGTTGCGACTAGTTCCTCAAGCGCTGTTTGTGGCGGTCACTTCAAAATCTTCCATCCTCCAACACTCCATCAAGGATTTTCTCCTGAGACATTCAAGAAGCCTTCAACATCCCGCTCAGAGGAAGCCTGTCGGTTTAGAAGGCACGTCTTAACTGAGCCATCGCTCCCACTTCTGAAATCTTGCTTCTCACTGTTGTCTGGTTCGGCGGCTCCCAGGACGTCCCGAGTCCTCCTAGAAAGGCACCCACCTTGGGAGGTTCAAATCCCATTGGTTAAGTCTGTAATGATGTTGGCCTTCACCAACTTTCGGAGAAATTCCTTTTCCTTTGAGATGTTGTGAGTCCATGACTGTAGGAGAGACATGAACAGAATTAAACACACGTGTGCTCATTTACAGAGTAGATGCAAATATGCAGACCAAGCATGAAGAGAAAGCTTTGCATTGTATATCTGAGACAGGCAGATTTTTGAACAAAAAAGTGGGACAGAACTTGACTGGCTTAGTACTAGGATTGAGTATCGAAACCCATACCTACGTAACCGGTATGCACTGAACTGAATCAGCATATGACTTCTGGTGCCACTGGTGCAGCGACAAGGACTTAAAAAGCATCAAGGGGAACATCAAAGGCACACCTTGGTATGCGTTAGGTCACACCATCTTTAAACATTTAGTTCTAAACAACTTTGAAGGATAGGGACACTGTCGGCGATGTTAGGCGTTTGTTCTTGTTGCTTAATGCACACACATAGGCAATTTTTATGACAGCCTTTATACAGCACAGTTTCCTCTAGTTTTTTTTTTTCCACCTGTGGCGGCAGGCCTTTTTTACACAGATCTACCAACTACCTGTAACGTTGTTTCAATGACAAATGTCGTGAGCACAGTATTACATATGATCGCATTTATGTAATAGCCTACGAGCAAACAAATCTCTTTGCTTGCGCGCTGATTTCCTCTGCTCGTGCACAAAACTTCTTGCACGCCTCCTCAAATATATGCTGCTCGAGCGCAGATCTTCTTGTGCGCTCTCAAATAAACACTGCTAAAGTGTAATTTAGTGCGTTTATGTAACAAGTATGTCTCCAACATTCATTAGATTTGCTAGGAATATTTATAAATGTCTCCAATAGACCTACAGAGCTGTATTAATGTGTCCTGAAGTAAAGTGAAATGGCTATACGTCATGTTTGCTGGCCTAACGCATCACGCACCTGAAGTTGTAATGTAACCATGGCTGGATAAATTTTGGAGTGGCACCCCGCCATGGAAAAATGAATGTGGCGGAAACCATGTTTATTAAACAAAGGTTATTAGTAAGTTAATATAATGTTAATTGAATAATGCAAATCATAAATTAACGCAAAAAAATGATCAAAAGAAATGTATTATTGCACTTTAATTCTAATATATAAAATATGAATGTATTTATACTTTTTATTTTTACTTTAATTATATTGTTCAATTAAAATGATAAAAAAGAATAAATAAAAAAATTCTCAAATAAAAGATTTTCCTTTAGTCATGCACCATAATTCTGTGGCTCAAAATATCGGTTCAGCCACTGGTATCATTTTAAAAGTTTCAAAGAAGAAGAATAAAATAAGAAAACATCAGTTTGCAACATTAAGCAGCATAACAAGCTGTTTTTAACATCTAAATATGAATGGAAATGAATGTGACTGGAAGTCTCAAGTTAGAGAGATTCAAATGTCTGTGCATGCTTATACGCAAACAAAAAGGTTAATAGCAAGAAGGCATTTTCCACTGCAGGTGACATCGTCACATCAAGCAGATCTGTGCTGTCCACAGAAAAGTATTTCCATATATAAATAAGTTGCTGCAAAGAAGACAACCCAGAAGATTGGTCAGGTATAGCTCAATCAATTTTCAAAAGAAAAGAAAAGATTACACGTTATTATCTTCAAAATGTGTAAAAAATAAAAGAAAATTATTTCTTTTGTACTACACCACTGTCGTATCAAAGAGAATGGTGGATTTTATGAAACAAAACACCACTAACAAAAATATTTTTTTGGTTTTTTCATTTTTTTTTGTTTGTTTACAAAAAATATAAGGATAAAGGTCCTTAAACGTAATCATCAAAAAGATGTAAGCAGATTGTATGTAAAAGATGGAGTAAGGCTTCAAATGGTAAGAAATTGACTCTAAAACATGTTGAATGTGATCTTAAAATGGTGTAATTGAATACTTTTCTTACTTGGCCTGATACAACATTTAAAACATTTATGCAGGAACAGGATTCAAATAAATAATCAGGTAACCGTAGAAAAGTCTAATCTGAGCATGATCATACAGTAGCTGATGACAACTGAATTTTCCTCATGTTTCAACACTGCATTCACCATAACACTCTAAACAGCTACATAAAACTATTAAAAAGTACTAAAGGTGATGCATTGTTTAAACACTTTTTGAGACTTCATGCTCATAAAGGTCCCGTGAAGTGTTTTAAAATGTGCAGTTTCTCTTTGATGTTTGACGTACTCTCAACTGAAAAAAAAAGACCATAAATTAGCTCCTCCCCTTTAAAAGAAGAGCCAATAGCTTTTTGTTTTTATCCCAGCTCTGCCAGGGAGAGTAGTTGAGCTCAAGGTCATCAAATGAAAAGCAAATGAGAAGCGTCTTGAAGGGGGCAGATGTCAGATACTAGAGAGCATTTGACTGGTCAAGATTTAAAGAGAAACTGCAGTATGGGCTGACGTGACAAACAAAACGTTGATCCATTTAGGCGGAGGTGACAAACTTCAAGCTTTGAATGTTAATCAGTTTTATATCTTCTACAGGCAGATTTTGTCACTGCTTTGTAGCACACTAGCTAATAGATATACTTGAAACTAACAAACTGAAACTAACATCTAAAATGTTTACATTTATTTCATGGGACCTTTAATGAAAGATGTGGACTTTGACTTTTGAGAATTTCTGTAAAACAGCATTAAAATCTATCTGAACATGCAGATTTTTTTTAATCGGATTTGTGGCTGAGCTAAGTGCTTAGGTCAATATCCATCACGGTTCAAATAAAAACCTCAATTCTTACATCTACTAGCACTTCACTTCTACTAGCAGATATTTTATTACAACAATAACAGAGCTCTGAGTCGCAGGAGAGGGATGAAGACTGTTTTGGGATCAGAGAACTGTATTTGTATCGACTCCTGTGAAACCCATCCTCTCCAGGTTTCCTTTAATATCCCATTGTTCTTTGATGTGATTTTCAGACACACAACACCACAGCAGACAAACTGCAGGCCAGGTGAAACTGGATGAAATTAGAGCTTTGGGTTCCTGTGAGAGGTTCTCGGTCCGAACGGATGGGACCTCACAACTGGCCCTAACACAAGGTTCTGGACCAGCTGGGGCTGAGATATTGGGCCAAAAGCCTCTCAACAGAGTCTCTGGGCTGTCTGCTACAGCTTGGTCAGCCCTGGTGACAGATCACATTCACCGAAAACCAAGCAGATCCAGGAGTAAAGTTTCACTCTCCATCAGAGAGAAAAGGGCACAGGCCAAAACACATGCTGAGTTAAGAGTCTCCTCTGGACGAACTGCCTCAGGGTAAGACGATCTGAAACAATTTCTTCCTTATGCCTCTGTACTTGGGAGTTTTTTTTTTTTTTTTTTAACTAAGTCTCTTTAAGAGATACTAATAACAATTTCAAAACAACGGTGATGGCAAAACTCCAGTCTTTAGTGGTACGTAATCCTTCAGAACAATATAATATTATAAACATTTTAAATTATTATTATGTCTTCAAAACAACTAAGCTGCTTAGTATTTTGATGTATTTTGGTTAATTAAATGTAAAAAAGAACAGCTTTTGACTTAGATGGAAATGTTCTGTAACAAATATATTATGTAAACATTTTACAAGGTAGATGCATTTTCCTTTTTTTATTAGAATTTTTTTCCCGTCTGAATCCCTTGTGATGATTTATAAAATGCAAACTAATATATAAAGGTAAAAACAGTAATAACTGTGGCAATGCATTGAAGTCTTAATTGAAGTTGGGTATTCATTTTGTTTTGGTCTTATATGGCTTATTTGGACTTATCCTATTATTTCATATTATTAATAGGTAATTAATAATTCCTATTATTATTCTATTATTTATCTATTATTAACTGTTTACAAAGCTAAGAACGTTCCAGAATTTTTCAGAAAGGGATCATTCACACATTCAAAATACCAGCAAATTCCGTCATCATTGACCAAAAGAAAGAAAAAATAATGAGCTTTTTATTAAACATGAAAGGGGGTCAAGTCTTTTTCTTGATGATTATTTAGAACTTTAGCATTCATGTTTGTCCCAGAGATAGACCAAATAACTAGGAAAAAAACTGCTAATGTTACCATGCGGCAGAAGCGCTAACCGTTTATTCTGATGAATTGTGAACAAATTTGCAAAATGAGATGCACATTTGAGTTTGTGTTTAAGCTTGTGAGATCTCTTCTTGTGAGAACTTTTTATAACAAAAGACTACCGGTGCTGTAGGTTAATCAAATCTGACTCATATGAGCTTTCAGGTAAAGTCACAGCGGTTTACAATAATTTTATTGATAATTTTTTTTCCACAGTTCGCACGATCATAGAAAAATTAACTGACTATCAAACAGCAGCAACTGTAAATGTGTCAAGAGAAATGATTTAAATTTAAAATGTGTCTAGAGAAGCATGTGAATTTGTTTGATTAGTCGGAGTAGATGTCATGTATACGTGAATGCGCTTCCGGTAATTTTTCTTTTGTGTTCACACAGAGAAGCATTCCAGGAAATTATCAGTAATGTTACCACTTCTTAAAAGTAAATCAATAAAAAAAATTAACAATTTAATTAACTAATATCGTGTCCTAAGTAACTACCCACAACACAACACTACTACACATGATAAAAGCCGTATTGTCCATGTTAAAAGGAGTTTTTGTCCCAACCACCTGCTAGAGCAACATGCATGGTTTCTATTTTATAAACGTTTTTTATTTCTGTGAAGTCACGGCTGGATAGCATGAACTACAATGACAATGATCACCTCAGGTGCCAATCATGTGCTTTATTTGGTGTTGAATGCCAATGTGAGTTTGAATTACAATTTAAGTGACATTTTATCCATACCAAAAGCGCCAGTAGATAGTCAGAACTAACAACTATTCAGCTGGAAGTCCAGTGCACAGGTATACGCTTCTAACTTGTGTGCTATTTAAATACTTTTGTCATGTTGTCTAGTGCGGACAGACAAAATCTGCAAATGTTGTCATGTCACACGTTGTTAGGACTCTAACTGTCACTTTTGATCAATTTAAAGCATATTTAAACAACATTTTATTTATTTGGTTACAAATATATTAAACTAACTCTATTACTGTTCCTTTTAACTTGTCTAGAGAGTGACAGAAAGTTCAAGTTATTTTATGCAAATATGACATTTCGCCCAACAAGCTGATGAAACAACCGATTACAAATCCTGGCATTCACTAGTGAAAGTCACAAGAGTAAATTTACTGTTGGAAGAAATCCCTCAAATCACAGCTGGGATGGGGACTGCCAAACCTACAAAGACAAATACCATGTACTGTTCTACTGTGGGTCAATTACTCACTCTACAAGCCAAAAGCTTAAATCCCATTGGCTTTACATAGAGCGCAGGTCTTAATCCTACAGAATCAGGAAGAGACTGTGTTCTGCATGAGCGCTACCTGACTGTGATTTGACAAGGATGGGCGGCAGAGCAGTCAGGAGCTAACTGCGCGTTAACAGCTCAGTTTTATGAGTGCACTTTTATAGACCTGGCAAACAGAGAGGAATTTACTAAACATAACAACAAAGTTATCTACATGAGCACTCATTCGGACCCCGGGACGACCTACCAGTGACATCATTGTAATTTTCCAGAAAGTGAACAGACTTGGATCAAACAAAGATATGAGAAATTAGCTCACAGTTGTTTGCTATAAAAATATCATCTATTTGAAAAGAAAGAAAATTATTTAACATTTTTTTAATTAAAGTAATAAACAAAAAACGCTTACCTCTTTAATGGCAGACATTTTGACTGATTCGTAGTAGTGCAAGGGTGCATGAGGGGTGTTCATGTCATAGCCAAATCCAGCAACAGCGACCTCATCGCAGTTATGTAGGGCCATCGTAATGGCAACGGTGCCCAACGTTGGAATGTTCTAGAAATCAACAAAGAGTGCAGAACAATCATTTATATGTAATGTATTTTTTATTTAGTGCCATGTCAGCAACCAAGGCTATTTTCATGGCAGGAATCTTTCAACAATAAATATACAATTTAAAAATTAACAAACAAAATAAAACAAATTAAATAAGATTTTTTGTGTTAATACATGATAAAAATTCTAAAATCTTTTCTGGTTTCACTTTGTCAAAAATGTCCTCAAAAGAGTTCATTTCATAAAAAGTCCTTCTGGAATCAGTAAAAGCAGGACAGTCCAGTAAAATATGTTTTACAGTAAGATGAGTTTTGCAGCACAAACACTCAGTAAGGTTTTCACCTTGGAGCAAAAAACCATGTGTAATTCTCGTATGCCTAATACGACATCTGGTAAAAACTACTTGATCAAATCGACTCTTAAAATGTCTTAAAATTCTGTGTGAAACTTCAGGTTGGATTTCATGTAGTTTATTGTTTTCTAATGCATCCCATTCCTTTTGCCACTTGTTTAAAATGTAAGCGTTGATAAAAGATTTCATCTCTGACGGAGGAATTTGGCATTTGTTCACTACTTGCTTCAAAGCATCTTTAGCAGCTGCATCAGCTCGCTCATTTCCTAAAAGTCCGACATGTCCAGGAACCCAGCAAAAAATGATGTGATAAAACTGATTTTGTAGTTGGTGAACTATAGTTAAAATATTATCAAAGGATGATTATTCGTTGAAGATTCCATAACTTGAAGGCATGATTTAGAGTCTGTAAAAATGATGGATTTCTTTTGTTGGGCATTTTCTATATACTCCAATGCTAAAAGTAAAGCGCGGGCTTCAGCTGTGAATATGGAGCATTCTTTAGGCAGACTGATTCCATGACTTTGTTCCCCTGTCACCATTGCTGCTGCTACATTACTTTCCATCTTTGAACCATCTGTGAAGATTGGTATGTGCTGAGAATATTGAGTTCTGATATCCAGGTATTGTTGTTTGTACATATTGGGATGAGTAACACCTTTCTTCTGATGTCCTAGCTCCATATTGATTATAGGCGTCTTTAAATTCCAGGGAGGCAATGAGTTGAAGTGTATTTGTTTTAAAATGTCCAGGTTTAAATTTAGATTTTGTAGGTGTGAATTGATACGTAAACCAAAAGGTCTGATGGTTTTTGGCTTACTCTCGTATAATTGTACAAACTGAGGTTCGAAAACTGCAGTATAAGCTGGGTTGTTCTTATTTGCCTTTAGTTTGATAGCATATTGTAGTGAAAGTTTCAGCCGTCTATTTTGAAGTGAGGGTTCGTTAGCTTCAATGTACTGACTCTGAACGGGTGATGTTCTGAATGCTCCTAAAGCAAGCCGCAATCCTTGATGGTGGACTGTATTGAGGATTTGTTTATAAGATTTCTTGGCAGAGTCATAAATTATGCTTCCATAATTCAAACGAGATCGAATGAGTACTCTGTACAATCGTAAAAGTACAGTTAAATCAGCACCCCAATTTGTTTTTGCCAACACTTTGATTATGTTCATAGCTTTGAGGCACTTGTTTTTCAAAAATTTTAAATGAGGGATAAAAGTCATTTTGTTATCAAAAAGGAGACCTAAAAACTTGATTTCTTTAACAACCTTGATCATATTTCCATTGATAAAAAGTTCTGGATCATGATGAAGTGATCGCTGGATACAAAAATGTGTAAAAACAGTTTTTGTTTTAGAGAATTTAAAACCATTTTCGACAACCCACTGGTTAATTTTGTGAATATTTAACTGTAATTGCCTTTCAATTGTATTCATGTTCTTCCCTCTGTAACAGATACATAAATCATCCACGTAGATGCTGCAGAACATATTTGGAGCAATGATTTCCACAATGCTATTTATTTTAATACTGAAGAGTGTGACCGAGAGTATACTTCCTTGAGGAACTCCGAGTTACAATCATTTATAAAGGAAGTCATGTGGTCACACTGTTACAGACCAAATAAAAAAGAAAGTACATCATTACCTATTTGATTCTCAATAAGGTGCTAACATTCTATAAGCATGTAGCATTGCCCCAGTACAGACTCTGTTATGTTTATTTACTTTAATATTTAGCAGAAACATGTCACCACTTGGACTTAGTGCTAGGCCATAGTACAAAAAGAATTATCATGACATCACGTTTCATATCATTTGATATTGATAATTATTGAATATTTTTAATCATCCATTTAGGAATATTAGGATTTTTTAAATACTTTATTTTAATTTACCAACATTACTGAGGCAAATAGTTGAAAACAAAAATATTTAAACAAAATATCTGATCTCTTTATAATAAAACAAACATAAGAGACTCTTAAAGAAACTAATCAAATCTGAGCATTCAAATAAAGGAACCAACCATCATTATTTAAATACATATTGCAACATTACAAATTGTAAAGTTGAATGACTACATTACCCACTACACTAAAAACCTTTCAGATAGGAAGCTAGTGGCTAAGATGCACAAGAAAAGAAACCAAAAAGCCACTCTGGCTACATCCTTTTTTTATTTACAATCTCCTCGCTGCTGCTATACGGCAATCATTTTCGAATGTGTTGTTATTCTGACCTGAAGTAACAAGTGCAAGGGCGTTAATTCCTTATCCATTTTCTATGGCGTCTTGTATCTAGGCGACCATCAACCGATTTCTCAGAGGATGACAAATGGACAAACCATTGCTGCAGGTCTGATGTAAGTTTATGGAGAAAAGTAAAAAGCACTGCAGTTTTTGGATACGCTGTGTTTAATTAGTCTACTTTTATGACTGAAATGTGTATATTCCATAAAAAGTGTGAAGCAGATTGAGTACTTCTACTTGCATGAATTGTGGTGTCACTCACGGCATTTGGAAAGTTCAGCTGTTTTTCAACTATGTGCACCTGGAAAATGTGCGCGCGTCACATGTGACGCCTCCATTGAAATGACAAACTTACACTCTGAAGCTAATTGACATTGCTTCCAAGGCGTGCACTCAGCAGTCACATTTTAATAAGACTATAGAGCTTCATACCGAAACTTTATACTGAACTTTTTTTTATTATTGATACTGACAATGGTGTTCGGTCAATAAATAGTTTGAATTGTAAATAAACAATGCTGTGTGTAAACCATTATTTAAAACAGTCATTCTTTAAATGACTTTAACTGTCATTATTTAAAACAGTAAAAACATGGTAAACCGTTTGGTAGAGTGCTAGTCAAAGGGATAAGAAGCATTAAGGGCACACATAGGTATGCGTTGTGTCATACCATCTATAAACATTTTATTCTTAACAACTTTGAGGGTTAAGGACACCATCGTCGATGTTAGGCATTTGTTCTTGTTGCTTAGGCAATTAAACAAAAGTGCACTGAAAAATTCTACATGATGGTAGTTTGACTAAGGTGTTTACATGTCTGTTGTGTAATTCAATAATGCCATTAAAATATGTATACCCCACATGTCTTAATTTGATTTTTGTTTAGTTTATTTATGACTTTAGTTAGACTAAGACAACAAAAACGTTTACATGGTAGACTCTTAATCAGAGTATTGTCTTAATCATTAATTAATGAAATTCACATTGGTAGTATTTGTGTCCATGTAAACGTATTTAGACGACTCAAACCTCAACCAGTATAATAATACAACTAAAATATATAAAATATGAATTGATGTATACTTTAAATTTTAATTATTTTGTTCAATTAAAATGATTGAACTATTTTTTTTGTTAGATAAAAAGTTTTTCCACCATAAATTTTGTGGTTCAAAAATATCGGTTCAGGCGCCGGTACTGTTTAAAAAGTATCGATTTAGCCCCAGTAATAAAATAACCCCAAACAATACTTAACCCTACTTGCCATAATAAAACATTTTTTTTTGACTATGAAACATTAAAAAAATAATAAATAAATAAAATTATTTCATAGATTTTTCATACGTTTTATAATTTTTTCACACATTCCATAGTATAATGCATTAAAAAATCTACAATTATAGTGCATGTTTAAATTTAATACATAATATCCATTGAGAGATAAATGATTATGAATAATGAAAAAAGTCATTGAAGCCAGTATGTGTAAAACCACAAACAATCTGTGAATAACTATGATGCCTGTGCTATTTCTGGATTAATGAAACGTCGCTGTCTGTGGTCTGCTCTAGACCATTCTCACTCCTCAAAGTCTAGATGGCATTGTGCCTGAAGGACTCCTGGCTTAGTTCTGGTCCGCAGTTGTTAACTCATCTTGAGCTGCGTGTGATTAACAATTTGCTTAAACAGACCCCCACCCCTGACACGGCGATTTCAGAAGGCAGACCTTCACTTCCTGATCTCCCTGGAGGAGTCAACTATTCTAAATCATTAGCTCGCAGTGGCCTGGAGTCTGATTCACACATGCACACAAACACACACACACACAAACTAGAGCTGCACGATATTTGGGAAAAAAAATTTATTGCAATATTTTGCATTTATGCAATGTAAAGTATACTAAAACTTCAAATCTATTTTACTGGATTGCAGTGATTTTGTAGTATAGTGCATCTGCAAAAATATTAGAAACTATAGAAATATAAAAAACAATACAAAAGAGAAACTTATCGTGCTTTAGATATTTTTTGGCAGGTCTTAGTAGTCAGACATAAACATTGAATAAATAAATGCATCAATCTGCTATTACTTGACTGTTAAGCAATAACAAAATGGAATGTTATTACTTCAAGGTAATTTAGCTTTTATTGTGGGTTAAAATAATTTTCATTTGACTAATTTTCATATTTTTACTTTTGTAATGTTTGTGTACAACACTGTGGTCAAATCTTAGTATTAACTTGTGCTTTACAAATAAAGTAAACATTGAACATTGTTAACAGAAAACTATTGGAAGTCAAGAACTTTAACAATGACTAAACATTGCAATTATTTTTAAAATTACATAAAGTTGAAGTCAGAATTATTAGCCCCACTTGAATTATTGGCCCCCTGTTAATTTTTTTATTTTTTGCCAATTTCTGTTTAATGAAGAGAAGATGTTTTCAACACATTTCTAAACATAATAGCTTTAATAACTCATTTTTAATAATTTATTCATTTTATCTTTGCCATGATGACAGTAAATAATATTTGTCTTTTTCAAGACACTTCTATACAGCTTAAAGTGACATTTAAAGGCTTAACTAGGTTAATCGGGTTAACTAGTCAGGATAGGGTAAAAAGTTATTGTATAACCATTGTTATGTACACTGTTGAAAAAAATGTAGCTTAAAGGGGCTTATAATATTGACCTTAAAATGGCTTTTTAAAAATGTAAAACTGCTTTCATTCTAGCCAAATAAAACATTTGGAAAACATTTAAAAAGAAAACAAAAGTCTAACGGGGGCTAATAATTTTGACTTCAACTTTATACAGCATACAAAATCTGTTTCCCCAGACTGCAATGGTTTTGTAATATAGTGCATCTATATAAAATATTATAAACTGTATAAATACATAAAATAATACAAAAGATAAAAACTAATCATCCTTGATTTATTGCATTATTATTACATATGGCATTATTTATTACATTATCACATTATCTTTGCAAGTCTTATTAGTCAGACACTAGGCAAATCTCAATTTGTTTTTGCTTAACATCAAGATCTCGATTTACTCACGATTCTCTAGCCGTAAAATAATGATCAATATGAGTAGTCTATTATTATTGTAATTCTCAAACATTGTAACACAACACTATTAGGCCTATGCGTAGGTCTACTTTTGGTTAAAATGCTAAATTTTATATAGATTTAGAATGACTTTAAATACTTCAACTTTAAATACTTCTACAGTAAATTGATGCCATCAATATAATTATTCATAATTATACAGTTGAATTATTATGTTTCGAGACATGTGCTTGTCATTTGTCTTTGACAACATTATAAGACCATTCTTTTCATTGGTAAAACAAAACATTTGTCATTTTGAGATTTCCTCTTGCATTATACTCAACATTATATGGGCTAGAGTAGATATACTGACACAGTAAACATTTGCTTTCAAGCATAACACTTTGTGTTGGCTATGAAAGAAAAAAAAAAACATATCAAATGCTTGTCATAATCATAACTCTAAAATGACATATGATTATTTAAATGATCTGCGCGATTTCACTTACACTTTCACTGCCGAGAGCGCTCATGTCATGTCTGTCATCACTGAGATCAGTTTGCAACAAACTGTATGTTATTTATAATTTTATTACCTATTATGCACAGCATGTGCAGGTTCTGTTCACTAAAGTAGACATCATTGGCGGCCACGCGTCCTCTCGGTAGCTCATGTGTGATTTGAAAGCCGCGAATATGTCATTACATGAAAACAGTAATGACATTTTTGGGTGTATTATACCTTATAAATACAGTATGTGACTCTTTCAACACAATTTGGAGGTGTCTTTGTTGCCGAGCAGTGCATATAAAACAATGTGAAGATTTGTGTGACCGACTTCTCTCCTGACTGTAAAAATAAAATTGGCTCAATCGCAAAAAGACTTAAGAATTAAGATTGTGTGTATGGTTGAATCAAGATCACAATCTTTTTTCGATTAATCGTGCCCTATCAGACGCATATTAAATATTTAAATGTAACAATCTGATTGCTCAAGCATGCTTTAAACTCACTTATGTTAACACAGTAACAGAAAAACAAAGGCAAATTATGATCTTCAACTCTTAAACATTGCAATTAATAAAAAAATTTACATGTATTTTAAATTGTAGTGACTGGCCACCTATAATCCCTACTTGACATTGCGAGTCCTGTTACATGACCATTGCAGAAGTGCACATTGCAATGTTAAGGCTGAAACGATATATTGTGTAGCCCTAGCCCAAATGCACACACAAATACACAAACATACACACTTAAAAAATAATTAATGGGATTTATAATTTTTGGTTTTTAAGGGCTGAATTTAAACAAATTAAATTTAGTTATGTTCAACTTCATTAGTTTGATTAATTACAGCCCATATAAATTGTTTGCAACACCTTAACAAACCATTTCAGTATTAGACTGTGTCAGAGTACGCAGCCTTAAGCAGGTGGGTGTTTGGAGTGCTCAAAGGGGGAGGCTGTGTCAAAATGTATCCCACCTTGATCAATACCGTATGGGACGGTTTCCCTTGTGCGCTGCCCCCCTGCCTACCCAAACCTTAGGGGCCTTTGGCTTAGCTCCACGTGCACTGCACATGTTCCAGCATTCACAGGAGGTCTGAGGAGGTGGTCAAGCTCAAACACACAGACCCTTGTCTCCACTCATGCCATGATGAGATAGCTGAGAGCTTCATCAGGCTATGATACTAGTGTGGCATTTATCTACTTTCTCAAGTCCAATTTCCTGGGACTGGAATGAAAGCGTGTTGTTGATGGGCTCCTAGCAGGTGAGTAATCATTGCTGTAGGCCATGTTTTGAGGGTTGATGAAAGTCACACAAACGCTTCTTTTAAGACAGTGCTAATATCATGTTTTCTCCGTAGGCTAGAGTACACCCAACACCCATGTTTTAGAGAATGTCACAAAATGTTTGCTAAAGGGGTGGAGTTTCATAGGCATGGAACATTCATGATGCAGTTCAGTGGTAGAATTTAGCATGTGAAATTATATACATTGCTCCTACCCCTTTAAAGCCAAAGGTTTTAATCAGTTTAAATCAGTTTGATTGAAAAAAAAAAAAAAAACTCAGATTTGTTTTGTTATTGCATTATTTAGCTTTTTTTAAATTCATATATATATATATATATATATATATATATATATATATATATATATATATATATATATATATATATACACACACATCTCAGAAAATCAAGTTGCATTTTAATTTTTAATATATACAACATGCAATAATAGTCTCATGAGCATCCCAAGGTACAGTACTTGGACCATCAACTTTGACAATGCATTTTCTTACCCCTAGGAAATATTACTGTATGGTAAGTTACTTTTCACTGTTAGACTAAACATTAGCAATGAACGCACAAATTTTGTGATAATTTTAAAAACTGTTAAGATTTTTGACTGATCATTTTCACCAAACTACACTACCTGACAAAAGTATTTTCCAACTTTTAGAAACAACAAATAATAACTTGACATCTTGTTGATCATTTTATCATTTTTTTGATCGTTTATCCTTTTGATTTCAGTCTAGATTATGCTTATTTTACCAAAATAAAATATGATCATGCCTTGATTTGTAAATATTTAATTAGAACAGTAGGGTTTGACTCTGCTTGTCACTTAACAGAAATAATGTAGAGTATAGAATATAAAGTTCTGGGGTCTCATGTACGAAGACTTGCATGGAAATCATACTAAAACATTGCGTACGCCGAATCCCACGCATATTCTTTGTACATCCAAAGAATGTGAAACTGAGCACAACATGCACGAGCGCAAAACCCCTCCCTTCCTCCTCCCCGGTATTAATATGCTATTGACTCTACTTTGGCAAAACCAAACGAAAAAGCAATGGCAAAAGCAAGCAAAAAGAGAAACTTTGAACAGAATGTAAATTGGAGGTGCTCCTTTCTGGGGTAGACCGGAGGAAAACGGTGATATTTGCAAGTTTGTTCTCCGGAAAAAAGTGGGAGTAGGAGAGTTTAGCTGATGCGGTTAACACAGTTGGGTCTGAACATCGCGCTGAGTGGATTAAAAAAAGAAATAGTGAGATGTAAAAGTGCAAAATGTTGCAGTACCCTTAGCATTCTGAGTGGCGCAGCTCATAAAACGCATGTCATCAGGTTAGACACATTTAAGCATGAACTCGATTGTCTGATGAAGTCATTCTTTTTTCCCCCGCTACATATCAGATTTTGCCAACTATTTATCACGAGGAAGACAAGTAGGAATCATTAATAAGTTTGTGCATCATATTTGTACATTTATTGAATGGAAATGTTTCTGATTCACGCATGCAAATTCATCTTCAGATAGTGTCTTTATAGCAATGTGTGTGCAGCAGATCACTCCGATTACATTGGGAAACTGGCGAACGCTGCAAATTGCGCTTTAATGTTTGGCTGGTCAACTGCATGGTATGGAAACCTTATATACCTGCTAGATGAACCCGTCTCATACAGCTGCCATTGCACGGCTCAAACACACTTTGTAGAATGCAATTTAACACAACTGCCTCTAGGAATCGCCAATGGAAAAAAACAGACACGCACAAAAAATGTGCGTACGCCAGCCATAAAGCTGGCGTGGAGCTGCGCACATTCCCATGTTCATTTCATCGTTAGTAAATCCAAACGTGAGCGATTCTGAGTGTGAAACTTGGCATACGCATATACATTAATACATGAGGCCCCTGGTGTAGTGGAAAAATAATTAATATTGTGTATTGTAACTCCTATGAGCTTGGAGGACTGCATCCATACATCTCTGCAATGACTCAAATAACTCTAATTAATTAAATTAGACTAATTAAAGTCATCTGGAATGACAAAGAAAGTGTTCTTGCAGGAATCCCAGAGTTCATCAAGATTCTTTGGATTCATCTTCAATACCTCCTCCATCTTACCCCAGGCATGCTCAATAATGTTCATGTCTGGTTACTGCGCTGGCCAATTCTGGAGCACCTTGACCTTCTTTGCTTTCAGGAACTTTGATGTGAAGGCTGAAGTATGAAAAGGAGTGCTATCCTGCTGAAGAATTTGCCTTCTCCTGTGGTTTGTAATGTAATGGTCAACACAATTGTGTTAATATCTCTGGCTGCTGATGTTGTCATCTACTTTGCAGATCTCTCGCACACCACCATACTAAATGTTCTTAGACTAGTTAATAATAAGAAAAGTGACAGATTTTTAGTTTTTTATGATAAATATTTTGGAAAAAGCACAGATACACAAGTCCTATTTTCCTCTTGCTGTATTTGTGTTATGTATATGTTTAATCTTATTTATTTATTTTCTTTCTTTTCTCTCTTTTGTTTCTCTTTTTATTTAATTTTTAATGTTTATATTATTTATCCTGATCTGTTATTATCATTGTGTTCTTTTGTGTAAATTGAATTTTGTATGTTTGTTATTAAAGTCAATAAAAAAAAAAAGTGGAAAAAAAAAACCATACTGTATGTAACCCCAAACCATGACTTTTCCTTCACCAAACTTGACTGATTTTTATGAGAATCTTGGGTCCATGTGGGTACCAATAGGTCTTCTACAGTGTTTGTGATGATTGGGGTGCAGTTTAACAGATGATTCATCAGTAAAATCTACCTTCTGCCACTTTTCCAAATGGTAAATTTGAAGTCAAGCTATTATATGTTGTTCTTACAACTGGGATCAAAGACAAGACTTTGTAGGCAGTGTGTAGTGTATACCTCCCAGAACACTAGGAATATACAACACATAAATGAAATAGTTGTTTTATATTTTCGTGACCTAAAATGTTTAATGCTGGTCAGTATTCATTTCCATTATATGAAGAAAATGGAGTTTGTTTTTACATTTCTCTTTTAGAGGTAAGAAAAAGAAAGAAGGTCTCACATCATTAATGTTTTGATGTCAACTATATCTAAAAGATAAAGCTATAAAATAATGAAATTAAATAATAATTAAATATTAAATATAAATTAAAGTATTTTGAAAATCAGATGGACTGATTGAAAATAAAAGTTGAAATGACTGATATAACGGCCTTAATTATTCATTTCTTTTTGTTAGTATTTGTTATTATTTTAGGCCAACTGAAAATACTGTGCTATTTTAAGATGTGAGACTTTTAAGACTAATGTTAAAACAGCTTCGTCCATGTTTGGACAAACTGCACAGCATACACTTTCCAAACCCACTGGATTAGTCAAGCTACCTTTGACCTGTAGTGATCTTTATGGTAATTACAGGCTAATTGAGGAAACACGTGTCTAAGGCTTCCTGTGACCCCTATTAACATAAGATTGACTAAAAGTATTGCTTGCCATTTTGCTTCAATAAAGCAAAGGTTTCTTCTTGGTTCAGCAGTTCCTCTTGAAGAGCTACTGGTTTCAGCAGCGTCTACTCGCTTGCATTCAATGCATTTAATAAAAACAACATTATGAAAAGCACTGAAACGGAACAAGAATGTTGCTTACCCCTTTACCCATGAGGCCATTGTTCTGTGGAAGGCCAATAAACTGAAAGGCAGCCTCTTGTATAAAGTAGGGGTTGAGAATCCGTATTTCTGAGGGTTCCCGGGGAACATATCGTGCTACAGACTTCCAGAAGCCCTCTGTTCCTTGCTACAGAAGATAAAACAGAACAAAGAAAAAATGTTACATGGACAAATATGTCTACACATCCAATTTTCACATCATGAAACAGGCATGGAACATTTTTATATCATCTTACAACAGATGTGAAAAAACCATCTCTTCCATAATCATGAGTTCAGGCCCAAAGCCTATAAGTGCCATCACTGCATACTGATGGCGCTAGCGTAGACAGTTTTCATTAAAAGTGAAGCAGGCCATCTAGGTTGGACAAGCCCACAGGAAACGGACAAATGAAATCCTGACCTCCAGGAGCGTTTGGGGAGCAGCGGCCCCCAGCTTCTCCCATAACAATTACTCAGGAGACCTGCAGAGTGCCATAGCTCAGCAATTATTCAATCTGCGACCTGGCACTGAGATCATCAAGTATTAGCGTCCCAACTAGACGAGCTCTGCGAAGCCAAGGCAGCACTGCTGGCAAACAGCCAGCCAGGTCAGCAGACTTAATGGGAGTCACCTGTTCAAATAAGCAGACTCTGCCTTTGATATAGTCCAACAATAGGCGCAGCTATTGAGTCGGACGCATGGCTTTGAAGCAGTTTTGGAGGGCCCCGCGCCCACAACAAGCCATGGCAAGAAAACATCATCTCTTCTGTCAACAGTAGGGTTTTGCTGAACAGAAGCAAAAATTCTGGGGAATGCTTCAACCACAAGCAGGTGTAAACAGGGAAAAACTCCACAACAACAATAAAATATGGGTTTGTATACTGTATGTAGTTTTTTTAATCAACTTTAAGAGTTTTTAAGACACAAAAGGCACAAAATAATGTAAAAGACGTAAAGACAAAGTAGACAAATATAATGGGGACTGAAGGTCTTGAAAGGGGTGGGGTTTTATTTTAATTGCTCCAACTCTCCATCTTTCACTTACAGCAACAACAGTTGGAGAGGAGTGGTTATGTGTATTGTTCTATATTTCCAGGTGGGGATACTTATCCCGAGACCTCTAGAGATTGATATGATCCAAAACCTGTGAAGAGATGATGCCAACCATCGATGACCTTAAGGACAACACATATGAAGAGATGATGTCAACCATAGAGACCTTCTAGAGGTATCCATAATCGTGGACCAGGCCGTATCCTGAACAGATACTGTGGCAGTCATAGAGCAGAGCATGAGACCTGACAGACGAGTCTCTGCATTGATCCTGTGAGCCAGACTGTACACCTGCCAGTGACCTACTCACACCTGCATTTTCTCCAAAATGGACGCCCAGCATTCTCCAGCCTCCAGAGCCTATACTGCTGCTATGCAGAAAAAGTTTGGACAGAGGAGAAATGGTCGTGCCCAACCGAGCCTGGTTTCTCTAGAGCTTTTTTATCCCTTCACTTTCGTCAATTGGTGAAGTTTGCTCCTCATCATGGTCACCATTGATTTACTTGGTTTAAGACTTGTGGAGCTGCAAACCGATGGGTTTGCTCTTCAGTGTTTGGACTTACAGCAGTGGAAATTAAACCACACTGAACTTAACGTCAACTCCGAAAACTGGACTTACACGGTTTCAATTTAATAGAACTTCTATGTTAAGCTAGTGACATTCTACATTTTACAAGCGCTATATAAATAAAGATATATTAATAATATATAGATAAATAAATATAAAAGTTAAACTGAATGTGTCAAATACTGTCCAAGTTGCTCAGGTAATGACTAATGAGTAAATGAGAGTGTTATTGCTAAATTATGTTCAAGGATCACTAAGGCAAACCTTTTTTCCCCTTCTGGATTACCTTGCACTCAGAAATTGTTCACCAAAAGAATAGAATTAGGAGTAAAAGTTGGTCATTTAGATTTCACCCAGTCAATTTATCCCACCTCAAATTTGAAAAGTTGGTAGCACATCTTGAAAATGAAATTTGCAACGTATCTGATTTTAATGTTGAGGGATGTAATGCGAGGCCATAATATTACCCCAAACACTAACTCTAACTTAGGAACTATTCAAATATAATGTTGGTAGCATAATTCCATGGGTATAATGTAAAGTCAGGACTTTATATCACCAGACTTTGTCAGAATTACAGTAAGCAAGTATAATTAAAAAACCTAAGTTAACATTTTCATAAGTTTTTGATTGTAGAGTTGCTTAACATAAATGTGCAGTATCCATAGATCGCAAACTGCTATAAGCCTGTAAAACGAGTATCCTGTTGTTACTTTTAAATGCATTATCACTCATATTAACAAGCTCATTCATGACATTTTTAATAAATCACTTTCAGTCATTTTATTTAACACTCCATGAAGTTTTTTTTGAGTTGATAACATTTAATTAAAGATTTCATGGAACAAACTTCAGATTTTAATATTTAAAGTTTTTTTAAATAGCTTTCTAAACCTCTTTGTCCTGTTGACAATATTTTATATCTTGAAGTAAGCAGTAAAGGCCTAATCTCTAAGTTAATGGTCTGCAGATTTTTGAAATAGACCAAGATACATGGGAAGCAGCTGTAGACAGGGTTAATTTCTCATCTATATGCGCACGTCATTTAGTGTAAAGTAGTTCACCAAGTACACTGGTCAAAATGTAGGCGATCAACCCAACTATTGATCCGGTGATACGTGTCATTCAGGTTTAGGCACTTTAACTCATATGTTCTTGACATGTCCAGCTCTTTCCTCATTCTGGGGTTCAGTATTTCTCTCTCTTTCAGCCAACACTTCTATGCCTATATAACCATCCTCTATTATTGGCCTGTTTGGTGTGAAGCCTGGTAATTATACATTAACCACTTACTTTTTAAACTTTGTGGCCTTCCTTTGCTTGCTAGACGTGTAATTTTATTAAACTGGAAGAGCCCCCAGCCACCCTCTTATGTGCGGTGGTTGAAAGATGTTTAGTATTTTGTAAAACTAGAGAAGATTACAGTAGATACTCCTTTCAAAGACTTAACAGAACGATTTTTAAAATTTGGAAGCTTTTTTTTTCTTATGTTAAAACTCTCCAACTGGATCTAGATCACCCTTGCTAGCTCCTGACAATTACATTTACATTTAGTAATTTAGCAGACACTTTTATCCAAAGCGACTTACAAATGAGGACAAGGAAGCAATTTACACAACTATAAGAGCAACAATGAATAAGTGCTATAGGCAAGTTTCAGGTCTGTAAAGTGTAAGAAGGAAAGTATTAGTAGTATTAGTATTTTTTTGGGTACAGTTGGTGTGATATCCAGAGAGGCAATTGCAGATTAGGAAGTGAAGTGGAGACTAAATAGTTGAGTTTTTAGTTGTTTCTTGAAAATAGCGAGTGACTCTGCTGTTCTGATGCAGTTGCTGTTCGTTCGCAAAAGTGATTTCTTCCCTCTTTGGGATGGAACCACGAGGCGACTTTCATTCACAGAACGCAAGTTTATAATGCATAAATGAAAACATCTGCCCTGCATTTAGTTGTGTTTAATTGGGTTTTATTCTATTTTATTTTTATTTCATTTATCTATAATAATTTAATTTGGTAACTATAATTTTTATTATTATGTAATCCAATATGTACATCCAAATGAAACAGTATATTTAGTAGAGGTGGGGGTTTCCTTTTTGGCTATAATTTCCTTATAGCAAACTAACGGTAAGTGGGGTGTGGTTAAGAATACTGTGGCTGAAGCCATCAAATTGACCTCAACAAAGAAGGACCTACACCACTACAAACACAGAAGCAAAAATGGTCAGACTTTCCTTGAAGATTACCAAAACAAACTTACTTTGTGTGGATTAAATTCCACAGATTAGTGTGTGCTAGCTAAACATTGTACATTTTGATTTCACACAGACTTTTTAAAGACCCCTGAATTCCCAATGTGTGACAATGAGAATAGTATACCGAATTCATCTTACCAAGCGAAAGTATGGCTCCTTGTAGATTATAAAAGGATTTAAAATAGAGTACAAGTAAACAGACAGAAGATATGCTGGCATTCAGCGGCAGTCATGTTTGGTGTAAGAGTGATCAGTTGTTTGAAGAAGAAATGAAACAGGAAGTCTCTGATTGATACTTTAAATGTGCTTAGAACAAAGTCTCTGTAAAGTCTCAACATTCCTTCCACTGGTCAGGCATCTCAGAGATGGTAAGATTGTTTCCTACTTAAAGGGCAGACTTAATACTGTAGGAGCTCCTCTTGTGACTTGCATAACTGAGCTGCTGTGGAAAAAAACAATAACATTCCTGGCTTGATGTTAAATGAATGGCATCAAGGCTACTATCAATCTGTCATCAAAATCATTTAGATTCTATGTAAAGCTCCCTTCAAACACTGCAAGATATTGTACTGATTTGCTTGTATATTCGTTCACAATATCATTAGATGAGATGTAAATTACAGCATCTTTAGAGTAATATTACAGAAGACATGTGGAACCAATAGTCTCATAGGATTGTTGAGGACTGTGACTTTTATAAGCAACTATTAAACATGCCAGACAAACACTCTTGTGTTCAGTGGGACAATAAAATATTACATGTTTACAGGTTATACAATAGCTTGGATGAACACAAGTTAGCCAATTAAATGGTAACAAAGTTGCTTTAAAGCAAGTCATTTCACTGAGTGACCATGAAATGCTTCTCAGACACGCAAGTGTCTATCTCTTAGAATGATGAAATTACTAATTACTAATGTCTTTGTGTTTTTTTGTATGCGAGTTCAAGCAGCCCCTATACATATCATTTACTGACCTCACCAAAGCCTCTGACTTGGTCAGTAGAGACAGACTTCTCAAAATTCTCCCCAAGATTGGCTGCCTACCAAAACTGCAGTTTAATTGAATCCTTCCACACTGATATGAAGGGAACAGTGCAGTTCAGCGGCAGTTGCTCCGAGCCTTTCAGCATCAGCAGCGGCGTCAAGCAAGGCTGCGTTCTTGCCCCCACATTGTTTGGAATCTTAAGACATGCCTTTGATTCAGCAACGGAAGGAATCTACCTCTGCATCAGATTGGATAGCAAGCTATTTAATCTCTCTCACCTTAAAATCAAAACGAAGGAACGCGAGACACAGATTAGAGATATGCTATTTGTTGACGATGCTGCAGTCACCACACACACCCAGGAAGAACTACAGTCGCTGATGCAACGTTTGTCCATGGCCTGCAAAGACTTTGGGCTGACCAGCAGTTTAAAAAAACCAAATGTCTTGAGCCAGAACACTGCCACTTCGCCAGCCGTCACAGTAGATGACTACCAGCTTGATGTCGTCCACCAGTTCACATACTTGGGATCTACCATCACCGATAACCTCTCCATGGATGCTGAGCTCGACAGGAGGATCGGGAAGGCAGCCTTTACTCTAGCCCACCTGACAATCCGAATGTGGACAAACAATAGGTTGACAACTGTAACAAAGATGGCAGTGTACAACGCCTGCGTCATCAGCACTCTGCTGTACGGGAGTGAGACATGGACAACCTATGCAAGACGAGAGGAGACTGAACACCTTCCACCTACAAGGTCTGCGCCGCATTCAGAGCATTAGCTGGCAGGACAAAGTCTCCAACAGCGAAGTTCTGACTCGAGCCGGTCTTCCCAGCATGTATATCATGCTCCGACAACATTGCCTTTGCTGGCTTGGCCATGTACGCCGCATGGAGGATGGGAGAATCCCAAAGAACATCCTCTACGGACAACTCTCATCTGGGAAGAAAACCATAGGGCACCCAATTCTACGATTTAAAGATGTCATGAAGAGGAAGATGAAAGCCCTCGACGTAAACACACAGTCCTGGAAAGACCTGGCAGCAGACCGCCCGATATGGAAGTGCACCCTGACCAAACAGCTCAAGTCAGGTGAGAAGAACATGATGCGTGTGTCAGAGGACAATAGAGTTCGCCAAAAGGTGCAAAACAATGTCAGCCTGGGAGCCACCTATCAATGCGGCTACTGTGGCAAAGAATGCCTCTCCCGTATTGATCTCTTCAGCCAACAATGATGCTGTCTCATTCAATTAGTCATGCCTCAAGATAAGAATTAGGATACGTCATCCATGGTCAACACTGTCCGCTTACTCGTGACTGTGTTTACTGACAAATATTCTCTAATGTTTTTAAGGAAAATGTAGTATCATAACCTGAGACTGATGCATTGGTCCTTGGTAGCCAAAAGCTATAACCTGGTTATCAAACACAAGAATGAGGTCAGAGAACCTCATGGCTGATGCGCTGTCCAGATCTTGCAGTGTTGGCGGTAGGAGTAATTAAATTATAGGTATTGTAATTATGTATATAATTGTTTGTAGATAAACTTTTTGTGTTTGTTTTCCATTTCACTTTTTCTCTTTCCCATTGTGTATTTGGTTCTGCCCTAGATGAAGAAGGCTCGAGAAGGCTGTCACTCATCCTCATGAAACCACTCGGAGCACCAATCAGGAGCTGGTCTGCTGCATTTAAAAGGTGTTCGCTCACACTGATCGTGAGGAGCACCTGATTCAGCACCAAACTCCTCACTTGTGTCAACCAGCCTGTTCTTTCATGTTTGTATTCTTTTATTTATTTATTTTTTTTTTAGCTTGTCTCCTGTTTAAGTTATTTTTTTAGTAAAATAAACTTTTGTAGCTCAATTTACCTAAATATTAGGAAGTCGAATTATCTTTATGAGAATTGTATTATCAGATAAGCTTTTGTTAAGCTAATTGCTAACAATATGTACTTTATGAGAACTCTAGTAATTCTGAATAAAATTTTTTTTGTGTTTGTTTATGGAGGAGTTACCACACCTGCATTGCATACGCTTAAGATTGTTTTTTTTTCTACATTTTTTCATTGGTTAGTTAGTTTAGTGGGTTGGGGTTTAGTTGGATTGTTTTGTTATATTTATTTATTTATTTTTTTTTTTTTTGCAACACTCCTGTTTTTCGTTTGATTTGGTCATTTAAATTACAATTCAAATTCATATATTCATTATTTTATATGATTGTTCATAAATTGTTATTTTTGTTTCACATATCAGTTTGTTGTGATTTCTGTTATTTTCACCCAGCATCATTAAAAACTCACTTAAAGTTACGTCTCATCCAATATACAGTAACAACATAAATACGTAACGCATCAAATTCTTTAAAACTGTTTGCTGAGCTTATGATAAAACTTTATATTTGGAATGACCATTTAAATTTAACAAATGTTTAACAGTTTTATTTAGTATCTAAACATTTGAATCAAACAACAAAAAAAGAGCTTTTTTTTTTTTTTTTAAAGGTTTCCCTATGTAATGCGAATGCATACCCAAAGCGAACATGATCGCGATACTAACATCTATTATGGCCATTTTTGGAGGACGCGTACAGGTGTCATTCAGTCAATCAAACAATGCATTGTAATGATCAATAAACTTACACATTACACATTATCATACTCTCAATAATGTCTCGTCTGTTTCACTGGTTCACTAGAGTAACTTTACATTACTAATGGCAAATCTACTTCAAAGTGACAAGCAATTGCTGTCGCGTGACATACAATTGAATGGTGGAGGTGGGAATTCTTGAGGTCAGTAGAGAGACTGTTTTTATTTTATAACACATCAAGACAAATTTATTTTAACTTTTTTACACGCAGGAGTTAATGTCACTCCCAAAGCAACGGACCAATCAAAACAACTTGAAGGGCAGGCAAGCAATTAGCGTTTCTGTTTACAGTAGCAAGTTGGCATGAAAACGGCAACATTTGCTAAACCTTTTCTATGTGCTCACATTTTCAGATGCAAATGTGCAATCTTTGTAAATGGCTGTAAAGTTTTTGAACTGCTCTGGTCTATTTTGACATAATCAAGTGACTGGACTGACACTCCTAAACTGAATGTATTCATCGTAGAATTCGAGATGAATACATGTAACGTTTACATACTATATGATAGAACATCAGACACACGATGCCATTTAAAAGTTTGGCGTCAATAATTAATTAATTATTTTAATGCTTTTTTTGCACTCTTAGAACATCTAATTACAGATTAGAAAAAACTGATAAACCAGGCTCAAATCATCACCCCAATGAATCAGCAGGACCCAACAACACAAGTTGTTATCAGTTGACATGAATCCACTTCAGATCAACACATAATCTAGCAATACAAATAACAATAAAAAAAAACAGTTTAAAAAAACTCAAAATACATCAGAAAAAAATCTTTGAAATTAAAAATTTTCTTTTATACTTTGCGCAAACAAAGTAAAAAATCCAAAAAGCTTCCGACTTCTTCCTTAAATAATCAGTGTTGCCACCCCTCCAATTCAACTCAATCTTCTTAATTTTGAGAGAGAGAGTAAAGTTGACATTTTATAGTTATATTCACAAAATATATTCACAAAATCGTTTTGCAACAGGGCTCTTAAAATCTTTTCTATTTATATTTATTTCTATTTATTTTTTTTAAATATTTTCTATTTATTTTTCTATTTATTGCACTTCTATGCATTCCTTTAAATGAACACAATTTTTCACCATCATAAATTTTGTGAAGAACTCAATAGGAATATGCAGATTGTCTGCCAAAACATAACAGGACAAATAAGAGGCTCCAACACCCCCACAACTTGCAACATTCAAGGACTTCCTCAATATTATCGTGAATCATTTGACAATTTAGCCTTTTGTAGATTTTCTAATTAGCAACAGTTTTCAAAGCACTGCACCAGCCTGACTCTGGTTTGCGTTACAATCCCCCCAAAGTTAGACAAGGTCATTCTAAACATAGCTCCATTGTTGACATCTTCTACATTGGTTCTGCCTGGCTTTACTCCAGGCCTCTCATCGGCATTCCAGGGAATCACAGCCATGAGTGCAGAGAACGAAAAAGAGAGGGAGTGATAGCCAGATTGATCACCTCTCCAAGCCCTCAAAACCACAAGTCGCCTACAGTGCAGCAACTTTAACAACGGCCACACTCTTGTCAAACTGTAACTGATCCATCCAATAAAGCAGCAGGTGAGTGAGGCCTCTCAATTCCCCTATGGAGCTCCAGCACGCCCCTTAACAAGCTTCCAGCATGGCCGCCGAGTGTTAAATCACTCCATAAAAATCACGGGCCACAACGGCGGCCTCTCATTCCATCAGCCGCTGGAAATGAGAGGTCAGGGTGAATGTTCAGCGGTGGGAAAACCTGCTTCTGGCTGCAGATGTGCGGTGGGAAAAATCTTCCCAGAAAACACTAGAGGAGGGTTTCGGTAATGCCTACAAATATTAGCACTGATATGCAGTATAGTATAGAAGTAATAATGACAGCATGTGACATCCAATTATACAAGAAGATCTTTTCTTTCTTTAGTGATCCTTATACAAGATGTGTTCACACTTGTAGATTTTATCCCCAATTTTCACTCGCTGACAGTTTTTTAGAAATTGCCGACAAACGCCTGAAATCACAGGCAAGTCGATGCTCATCCCTGTGAGTAAAGCCATGATCAAAGACGCAATCTGAAAGAATTGCAGATAATACCCAACAGATATTTGGCATGCTAAATATCTGAACATGTCAGTAATTCAAAATCATGCCGTGTGAAATGTATTCTGATCGGCGATTACCTACAGCCAATGAGAGAGCAGCATCTACTAGTGTGGGTATCTGTAGGCTAGTGGAAAGTTGAGGGAAAAGTTAAGAAAGCCCTATTATAGGTTTTTGAAAATAACCTTTCATGCAGTGTGTAACAGCTTTAAGTGAAGTGAAATATCCAGCTAAGGTTTAAACCTGAAAGTGCACCGTGTTTAAAACTATTGATTCATCTATAAAATAGTTGACTCAGAGTAGTTTGAATGAATCATCTTGATAACAAATCTTTAGCCCTGTCGGCGTGACATCGATACAGAACTCAAACCCCGCCCATTTGTTGCACGCACAGACCTGAGAAAATTGAAACCCCCAGCCCCACCCACAAATACTGTAGAAAGAAAAAGACAAACACTATAGCATATCCCAGTTGAATCAAGTCGTGAAGACGCTGTGCTCTGAAGTGTGAGGAAAAGTTAGTGTTATTTTCCCTACCCAAAGATGAAACTGTAAAGAGTCAGTGGTTGAAGTTTATTTCAGCAAAAAAACCTCAGCATTATAGCCCAGCCTTGTGCTGCGTTCCCGTCATTTTTCTGACAAGTGCTTCTAGAAGAGTTCTTTTACATGCTTACAACCAGGGATTCGACAACCGCTTGTTAAAGAAAGGATTAGAAAAGACTATTTATGGTTGGGACTTTGTCAGGAACTTTACAGTACACAGTTCATGGATAAGTTCCTTCTTCCATTTCAGATTTAAAAAAAAACTCACTACTTACTCTCCCTCATGTCACTCCAAACCTTTAAGAGATTCTTTCTTCTGCTGAATGCTAAAGAAAGTAGTTTAAGAAAAAATAAACACTTGTAACCATTGAATTTTATAGTGGGGAAATCAAATATTATGATAATCAATGGTTACAAGTTTCCATTTTTCAAAATATCTTCATTTGTGTTTGATAGAATAAAGAAATCAGGTTTGAAACAAGGATGAGTAACTATCCTTTTACAGTCAAACTCTTTTACTGACAAAATGGAGTCTTTCCCCTAATCTAAAAAACAGATGTTTGTGTTCGTGAAACGCAGATCAATCAGTTGAAAGTACTATTTTTGTTTTACTCGTACGTGAGCTACATTCCACCTGCTGTCACACGTTGAGTTCAGATTGCTTGAACTAGCAGCAGTAACGTTAACAGGCCAAGATGAGTGGAGTTGAAAAGGAGGATGCCCAATCCTCTTGTAAGTCGGATGTCTGGTAACATTTCGATTTTGCAGTCATTACTTCAGACTCGTCCTCTTTTTGACACGCACACTGGGTCAAACATAGCCAAAGTTTTAAAGGCAGCTATTCATGAGTGGGGACTTAAAGGGCTGTTCACAACATTGCTGTTGTTACTGACAACACGCGCAACCTGGACATAGCAGCAAGAGAAGCTGGATTGATGCCTCACATTAAGGGCCCTATCATACAACCGGCGCAGTGTGGCGCAAGACGCGGCGCAAAACTCTTTTGGTAGTTTCAGCTTGGCGCAAGAATCGTTTTAAGGCGTTGCGCTACACTGCTTAAATAGCAAATGCATTAGCGCTCATTTCTGCACCCAAAGGCGCTCTGGTCTAAAAAGGAAGGCGTTCTGAGGCGGACTGCTGGCGCGTTGCTATTTTGAGGAACTATAATAGATTTTTCATTAGACCAAAACTAACCCGGTCTAAACTCCGGCGCAGAGTTGCGCCTCGCTTACACACTGCTTAATACGCACAAGAGAGCAATAGGCAAATATCTTTACATGTGAAAAAAAAAATATTAAGGATATATATAGGATATAATAAGAATAGATATAGGATATAAATATAAGAGTTAAAATATTACAAAACATATTATTTTCTAGCCTATATAAATATGAAAAATCACTGCTTTTATATGTCTTCATCTCGGGAGGCTTTTTCAGTTCATTCATAACAATTTGCTTTTGTATAATGTTATTATTATTAGCAGTATTATTTAATATATCCATATTTATATTTGTTTAATTAAAAACAAGCTTAGATTTGCCCACCTGTCAGGTTTTAGACCATATGGGGCATGGCAGGTGTATTTGGAAATAACTCAGTATTTTGACCAGACTTGGTCATTTTTTGTTCATTTATTCGTTTGCTAGAAATTAGAACTGAATTTAGAAATAGTTTTGAAACAAATCTTTGCGCTTAACAAACGAAATTATTTATTTATAGGCTAATTGGTGTCTGTGCGTAAAGGTTTCCCTATCCAAGAGCGAATGTGAGAGTAGTTCCATTATCTCTCATTCTCACGCAGTAGATGCTCTGTTTAACAGTTTTCTGTTAAAAAACTGTTAACTGTTTGCTAGTGAAATGCTCATTTTTTCCACTTAGACTTACTTTGCATCCTGTAAATAGCGAATGCGCTCTTGGCGCGACGCAGCTGGCTCTTAAAGAGAATGGGAGGTGAGACTCTAATTGGTTTATTCTCAAAACACACCAATAACTCATTAAGAAAATAAACTCAACCCTTTTAGCCAATGCACCTTGGCGCAAAGCGCATTTTCCCGTCCGTAAATTAGCAAAAATGCGTTCTGACACGCCCTGAAAGCGTTTGCGCCCTGCGTTTTGCGCTCTGCGCATGGACCGTCAAAATAGAGCCCTAAGTGTTAAGGCTAGTACACACCAGAATGCTTTTCGTTGGCGTTTAATGTCAGCATTAAACGAGACGTTTTTCAGCATTCAAACCCAAGAGATTTTCACTGGCATCAAGCAAAAGAGTATGCTAAATCACTTCTTGACGTTAGATGGTGCTACACAACTTTAAGCTTCTGACACCCCGCTTATAACACAGAAGAAGAGGAAGAGAGGAAGTTCACACGCTTGTTGTTAATGTTACTGGTGACTCGAACAAGCATGGATAGTTCAAATAGCAGCTCCTGCTCTAGCGAGGAAGAAATGATTATTGTGCAATAAACAGCTCTACGTTCATATTGCCTCTGGGCATCTTCTTCAATGTGCGCTCGCATTGACAATTTTGAGCTTAAGCGCTTCCAAATGCTGTTTACTGTAACTTCAGCAGCTCTGAGCACGTGAACAAAAGTGTCAACCTGATTGGTGGAGAAAGCTTTGACGTGGCACATCAAAACAAAAAAAACAAAAAAAAAACAAAAAAAGAGTATGAGGCGTTTTTTTTTAAATCACGGTTTTGTACCTGCCGTTATGCGTGTTGGTTTGCACAATCACATTGACGCTCTTTAATTAGTCACGAGGTGTTAAAAGTAGAGGGAAAGCGTGAGCAAAACAACGTCTCAGTGTGCACAGGCCTTTATGCTCATCCAATAATCTCGCATCACAAGCAGGTTTGATCAGGTGTTAATCGATTGCTTGGTCAAGTGAGAAAAGCCACTGCAACAGTTGTGCTCGTGACAAAGCAAAAGATGCTTAAGATTGCACCACACAAGCTTATCATGGATGTTGCTACTCGATTGAACAGCTTAATGGATATGCTGGAACACTTTCTCGAGCAACAAGCTGCAATAACGGCAACTCTTTTGAGCAGAGGTACGCAGAAATGCAAATCAACTTGATACACTTAAAACCTGCTTACACCGCTGGCAAAAGACTACAACTGTCCTGTCTGACGAAATAACAGCCACCCTGTCACTCATCATACCCTTGAAATCTATGATAATACAGAGCATGACATGCGACAAGAAGGATTCCACAACTATAGATAACATGAAGACAGCCATCCATAAAAACCTCTCAGACAGATACACAGAAGTTCAGGATTATCTTCTAGAAACTACAGCTGACTACCTGAAAATGTAGTTGTTTAAATGTTTTTACAAAAAAAAAAAAAAAAAAAAACTTACAAGTGACCAAGCAAAGCTTTAAGCTCTTACTGTTAAATTCACTTGAATAGAAAGCTATATTTTATTCTTGCACCTTTACTTATTTAAGAAGTTGTGCCTTCATTTTTTGTCTGTCACTTCAATAATATTTTATAAAAAGTTAAAAAAATTGTTTTATTTTCCAGAGACAGGCCTATGTAATTAATTTCCTAAAGAAGGTTCAGTTTAAATAAAAGAAGTTTAAACAAAAGAAATACATAAAAAATTGTTAACTTGGTAATTTTTGAAATAAATCTTTTATTTGCATTTCAGTTTTATATTCAATTTTTATTCCAAATATTGTGATGCATATTGAATGTAGATCATTATATTGTGATACACATTATATCGTGAGCTGAGTGCATCGTTACACCCCTACTCTTTAGTATTGTTAGTTTTCACTTAAAATTAATTTAATTTTTAGTTGATGGAAATCGTTTTTGATAGTTTACTTAACAGAAACACTGCATGAAAAATGATTAAGAATAAACACACAGATACATGCAAGCTTTTTAAACAACTTCTGCATTCCTTAAGGATATGAAACTGTATCCATGTAACTTAATGCTTATTCCTTGTGGACGAGTAAAAAAAAAAAAACTAAAGTATTGCTTTGATCATATCATGATCTGACATGATCCGATTCGATGAGAAACCCCTGAACCAGGACTATCTTTCAAAAATGATGTCCAAGGAAATCTTATCTGGTCATGGAGGGTCAACAGGCTGTGAATGGACCATTCCACAGGTGCTCAAAAGAGGAAAAAATAGCCAAGGGCTTCTTTGTATTATGCAAAAAATGTAGATGTTCTCAGAAATAATCACAATCTTTTCTCTCCATCTTTTCAGATACCTCATGCATGCTTAGGAATACATGGGCTATTTTGGAAAAAAAAAGTTTCCTGTTTATCTTTAGGGTTATATTTAAAAGGTCAATAAACTTGGGAGGTACACCGTTAAAGTGAAATGATCTGTTTTTATGGTGTGTGCTCTAGCCGACTGAGATGCAATTCTAGAGGCTCAGGCACGCTGTCGGACAGATGTTGTTCTTGCTGCTCTAGTTGCCATGCTCTGAATGCCTATAAACATATCAGGCAGGATGATGAATCTGGCTGTGACATTTCAACATGCAAATTTATACCACCACTGCTAGAGCCCAAGTCTGATAAGAAGTGTAAACCTGCGCTGGCGAAGCATTTCAGCCCAGAGCGCTGTATGATTCATACGAACTTCAGTTTGTATATAAAGCGTTGAAGGTTTACTCTGAGGGCCCCAGTCGAAATGAGCACATTTCGTGAAGCACTCATCCAGAGCAGGTCAGGTTCATGAAATCTAGATTCAGCTGCTCTTGACCGGGTCAGGAATCCAAACTCTATAGCATACTCAGATGACACTTCTTTTGTTCACAGGAATCTGAGCTATTTGCTCATTTTTGTCGTCTTAGTCCTGGTTCTGACCTCTTTCTGACATGAGAGCTGTGATTTTCTGAACTTAGTTAGGTCAAATGTATGGGCTTTGCACATTTACACTTTATATGGCCGCAAACAAGTCAACGGAGGCACTCAGTTGGGGGAAAATCACTCAGGCATTGTGGGCAAAAAAAGACTGTCAGAAGGCACCCAAAAAGCATGGTGTTTGAAGGGAAAAATGTCAAAAAGGTCCCAATTAGACACATGGGGCACTATTATACACCCGGCACAATGAGGCACAAGGCAAGACTTGTTTGCTAATTTCAGCTCATTTGTGGGCCCATAGGCGTTCGGATCTAAAAAGGAAGGCTTGTTGAGGCGCATTGCAGGCATGTTGCTTTTTTGAGAAACTATAATAGACCAAAAACAAAGCCGGTCTAAAGTCCAGCACAGAGCGCGTTAGTTGTGCGCCTCGCTTACACAATGGTTAATGCAGACAGGATGTACAGCAATATGAAAATCTCTTTACATAAGAAAAATAGTTAAATTATTAAGGATCTTATATAGGATATACATTTAAAGGATTCAAATATTACAAAACATATTATTTTCTAGCCTACATAAATATAAAGACTATACTTTCATGCCTTCTTCATTTCGGGGGGCCTTTTCAATTTATTCATAACAATTTGCTTTAGTTAAATGTTATTATTATTATTATTATTATTATTATTATTATTATTAGCAGTATTATTTATTATATCCATATTTATTTTTGTTTTATTAAAAACAAGCATAGATTTGTCCACCAGACAGGTTTTAGACCATATGGGTCATGGAGGGTCATATACACACACACACACACAAACACACACACCCACTGTTGCACTGAAGTTCAAAAGTAAAAGAATTTATGTTACTTATTACTTGATTGTTCAAGCTACCGCACAGAAGTGCTCTAATTGCCAACAGAGTTGTTGAATGTAAAAATTAGGTTAAATAAAAAATAAGGAACATTCTTGATTTTTTTCTTCACTATTATTTATTATTTTTTTATGTAATTATAGAAGTATCGGATAAGATTTCGGTATTAGCAGATACTCAAAATCAAATGACTCGGTCTCAGACTCAAGGACAAATATCCTGATCAGGACATTCCTAGTTAAAAATGTAACTAGATCACAATGTATTGTTATTAAAATACCTTCAGAATCAATTTAAGAGCGAATTGCAATTAAGAGCTCCAAGATATATAAAAAAAACTAACATTGTGAATTTTTATTCTGCGATATGTAATTGTGATATGATTTAAATTTCATTAGATGAGTTGAATAACTGTTTAGAAAGAATTTAGAATTGTATATTGATTGGGAGGATTCTGTAGGAAAAAGCATGTGCATAAAATATTTAGTGCCCCTCATATTTACTTACATGGTTACTTGTTTACATGACAGAAGTATCCGTGGTGCAACAGGATGAAATAGAAAGGACAACAATGCAATTATAAAGGTATTTAAAAACAACTAGTAAATATAAAATAAAATTTTAATAATAAATTTAATTAATACAAATTAAATATAAAGTAAATGTAATTTACTATACGTTATATATTACTATAGACCAGAGGTGCCCAAAGTAGGTGGCCCATGGAAACCTTTATTTTGGCCCCCACCACATCTGAAAAAAAGAAAAGAATGACGGGGAGTCGGTAGGGATGATTGTCATTTTAAATTTAGCGTAACCTTTAGTTTCTTTGTTTAATTGAGGAGTTGTAAAAAATGTAATGCTTCAGTTAAATGTTGCAAATAAATAAGATTTTTAAACTGTGAAGACAGTTTGTTAACAGACAGTGGACAATGCACATCGGTGAGCAATTCCATGCAGAGGCAGGAGCAGTTGACAAGGTATTCAGCATCGAACTCCATTGTGTTATAAATAGAACTGTTTATGCTTTTACTATAAAATGTTTATTATACGATGTCAAAAAATTATACTACATCATTATTTAATATGTTTTAAAGCAACATTTTATTTTGAATTATTAGCAAATAAATTACTCGTGTCAAATTAAATGCAATATGGTTAGGTATATTTAACTTTGACCCACAGCCCTCAATCAAGTTTGGTTTTTGGCCCTGTATAAGAAAAAGTTTGGACACCCCTGCTATAGACATTATTATAAGTACTATATGTGCGAATTGAAATGTACACCAAGTATGTTGTTAAATAAATAAGTCTATAATTAATGATGTTTTTGTTTCCTCACGTTGGCTTCGTCTTGGCCAAAAAGCTGTGCTTGAACAAACCAGAAAGAATGAATGTGACAACAAAATAAGGCATTTATGCAAGATATTAAAGGGATAGTTCACTCGAAACTCAAAATATACTCACTATTTACGCATCCTCAGGTGATCCCAAACCTTTAGGAGTTTTCTTATTCTGTTGAACATAAATAAATATGTTTTGAAGAAAGCTAAAACCTGTATCCGTTTGTCCTCCCATAGTAAACAAATTCTGTGGAAGGCAATGGTTACAGGTCTTCAGCTTTCCTCTTTGTATGTTCAGCAGAAGAAAGAATCTCAAACAGGTTTGGAAAAAGCGAAATGTAAATAAATAATGGTGACAGAATATTTGTTTATTGAAGAACTATTCCTTTAGCCACTATTCCTCAAAATAGGACTGCAGCTCTTATACTTTTGAAAATCACGCTGATAGCTTCATTCAGGCGGCTCAATCATGATGTTATATTCATGTACTGGAATGCTGATGTAAGGTGATGTAACATCTGTGTTTGTGTAACATCTGTGCCTGCTTGACTTTGCTTGCTTTCATCCCTTTCCCTTTTATTCTGTTCCTTTTATTGTATTCTATTCAATTACACAAGACTGAAACTACCCTTAACACGTCACTAGCACTTTTTTTAAACCAAAAATATCAAATGTACGTCAGATTATCACAAGTGACTATTTAACTGGTTTGAAAGAATAAAGCCTAGCTGTTGGCATGTTTAGAAGCAAACATCCACATGTTTGCTTGTCAACCTCTGGCTTGCTGCCTCATTTGGGTCAAAAGGAGACACGACACCTGCATCAAACTCTCAAAACAGACAGGTTACTACAGAAACAGCCCTACAAAGGGCAGGAAAATGCTGACTCTGAGTCTGACCCACAAAGAGGTCTGAAGTGAAATCAAAAGCCAGGAAAGAAAACAGACAAATAAAGAAAGCAGTTTCAACTTGCATAGTTTCAAAATCAGTATAAAGCCAGCCGATTCGAACGCTATCACACGATCAAATGGGCGTTATTAGTGGTTATCAGCTGATAGATATGGGTCAGTAGGGGCTCAGAAGACTGTTATCATCCATGCACATGGTTATTCAGCTATACATATGGATAATCAGCTGATGGACAATCAGACAACAATCATCACAAGAATCATTTATATTATTTATTAAATTTCCCATTAATTGTATTTTATTAACGTCTACCCCTACCCCAACCCTAAACCCAAACTTTACAGTTACAGTTACAACAATTACAGTAATGTAAAAACAGATTTGGATATGCAGTCTTCTCTATTAGTATAGTTAATTAACCATGTGGATGAAGGATAACAGCATTCTGGGCACAGAAGGCCGCTACTGGTCCTATATCCATCAGCTGATATAGTATTGCCAAGCATCTTCTCCTTCTAGTGGTCTGTTACTGAACGAATGACTCATTTAGAGAAGTTTTGTGAACTGAATTAACTGATTCTTTGCACAGATCACACATAATGACTCCTTTTTGAATCAGTCACCACTATGTTTTAATAAAAGGCAGGTGATGCCAACAAATATCTGAGCGTTTCTACATCAAATATATTATTTGGCTATTTGGCAAAATAAATTACATCTCATATTACAAGGGCCTCATTTGGCATTTCTGTGTGGAGTTTGCATGTTTACGTGGGTTTCCTCTGGGTGCTCTGGTTTCCCCCAAGTCCAAAAACATGTGGTATAGGTGAATTGGGTAAACTAAATTGTTCGTAGTGTATGTGTGTGAATGACTGGAAGGGCAACCTTTGCATAAAACATGATTAAGTTGGCGGTTCATTCCACTGTGATGACCCCAGATTAATAAAGGGACTAAATTGAAAAGAAATTGAATTAATTAATGATTACCAGGGCCAGACAGAATCTGTGGACATATTTTGCTATTTCGGCGCAGAATTCTGTAAAAAATCTGCAGATTAACGTGGAAGTATTTTGGGAGTTTGGGAGTAATATATGAAATAAAATAAAAATATATGTTTTAACTTATTAAATTAAATAAATAACATTTATTTAATGTTTACAATGCAAATCCAACTATCCACTTATTTGGTTAACAAAGCAAGTTTTTTCATGTAATATATCTACTAAAAGACATACTTCACAAACTGTATTGTAAATAATTCATATGAACGTTTTCATATTGGTTTATTTTACTGTAATTTAACAACTGAAAAAATATAAAAAATTTTAAATATAAATATTTAAAAAATAGACTCAATGATTGGCAAAAAAATCTGTGAAAAGTTGTGGATTTCTGTACACAGATTTTTTGTGGGCTTACATATTACTACTTAATGTCATTTTTGTCCTCTCTGCTTTCATTATAGTCAAAAGATTGGCAAGGATTGTTTTTAAATTCCTCTGGATGAGTAAACGATGACCAACTTTATTTCCATGCCTGAACTATCCCTTTAAGAGCTTGCAAATGTGTCATGAGTAATCTTTCCTGAAGGTTTCTAGAGTAAACAAAGACATGCTCTCCACAGGCGTCAACAGAGATAAAGTCATGTACACACTGTGTACTCCGGGACTTGCATTTTACCATCTAAATAAAGCTACTTCAGACTAAACCACAAAATATAACCGTTACACAAGAACATGCAACACTCCGACGCTAGGAATGTAACTTCAATAAAAGCCAAAGCAGGAGCCTGAAGGAGAAGTGACACACTTTTGCCCCGCTCTTACCATGTAAGGCTGAAATAATAAGGGATTAAAACGTATAGAAGAAGAAAGTGATGGGTAAATACATTCGGAGGACAGAAGCGGGAGGATTACCTAGTCAACAGTATTCTGAATGAAAATAATTATCGTGGGAGCCTCGTGCTCCTCTGCGACCTCCGGGACTCGTTAATTCAGAACGCTCTTATCGCACATGACGGCTGGCCCATTGCCAATTTTCAAATTAGGCTCCTTCACAGGTTTTTCCTTCAGTGACCTCTGAGGCGTTAATCCATTTTGAATGACTAAAACAGGTGAAAGCAAGAGAAAAGTGCACATTTCTGGAGAGGGCCGCTTGAACAAATCTGAGTTGTGTTGAGTGGCCAATATCAAAAGAACGGTTCAAAACAACTCAATGACAAGAGAAACCTAATTTTATTAATTACTATAATTAGTATTAATAATTTATTAAGTCGGGGGAGCACTTTGGCATAGTGGGTAAATCAGTCACCTCACAGCAAGAAGGTCGATGATTCGACCCCCGAGTGGGTCAGATGGCATTTCAGTGTGGAGTTTGCATGTTCTCCCCGTGTTTGTGTGGGTTTCCTCCAGGTGCTCCAGTTTCCCCCACAGTCTAAAGACATGCGCATAGGTGATTTGAATAAGCTATGGGTGTTTCCCAGTATTGGGTTACAGCTGGAAGGACATCTGCTACGTAAAACATATGCTGGATAAGTTGGGGGTTCGTTCATTCCACTGTGGCAACCCCTGATTATTAAAAGGGCTAAGCCGAAAAGAAACTGAATGAATGAATAAATTTATTAAGCTTTGGATACACCAAGTCGATGTCAAAGATAGGGCTGTGATATCACCTAGTGTGGCTATATGTCTGGTCATGCCTAGACCAAAAAGATGCATGTAAACAATAAACATATGGTAGCTGTTAGAAATGAGAACATGCAGAATAAATCCTGGTTTATACTTCTGCGTCAAGTGTTTGGCGTGACCCACGGTGAATGCAATGAGCATAGCCGTGCATTCATACTTCTGCACACCGATTCTGTTGCTCTGCAATAACACTTTCGAAACGCTAGGTGGCAGTAGATATTAATTTTCCTCTGTGTCGAGTTTCTTCGCTGGTGTTTTTTTTTTTTTGAATGCTTCCTTAATGTACAAGTGGTTTAAACTCACTCATTTTAAGGGCTGACGAGCAACAACTTTAACTATAAGGCAAACCCAAAACAAAACTTTTTTGGAGCTCCTTCATGGGACTCGACACCTGTAAACACTCATTCCAACGGACTAGCGTGTCTCTCGGCCCCGCCCACACTCATCAGCGCTACCAAGCCGACCAATCACAGAGCTTGCGATATGCATCGTTGCAACGTAGTTACATTTTTTTTAGAGGTGCCCATCAGAGACGGCCATGGCGAGGGCTATGCATACGTGTGCGCTTGACGCAGAAGTATAAATCAGCCTTAAAACGAGAGGATGCAGAAAACTGTAGTCTGTATTGTCATTACACAAATGGAAAGCAAAACTAGTGTTGCAAACATACAAACTAGCCTGACAGAAGCTCATCAATTACCCAAAGTCATTGCACCCAGCCAATTGCATGTAGGCATGGCAAAGTGCCTCATCTACAAACATTTTTTACACAAAACCATCTTTAAGGTTTAAAGATTGGTCTGGTAAAAAATATATGCAGTGAGTGGAATTTCTGGAAGTTTAAATACCATGTTGACTCAGAAGGTCTGCTAAGAAAAGTCAGACTGGTTGAAGATTATATCTTGCGTTAACAATTCAACATACTGTACACTACCTGACAAAAGTCAGTAGTTATCAGATTATCAACCATATTTTTAGGAGAGAATCCCTCTGTGGCGAGTGTTAAGTACTGTAAAAATGGCATTTTAACCCCTTCAGACCCTGCGTCCATTAGAATGGACATCACATGACATCCCTTTTTTCTGAAATTTGGAACATAATTCGGGTCTGAAGGGGTTAATTCTGTTTTGTTCACGGTTTGTATGTGCAGCACTACTTCTGGTTTATCTGTGTTGGAATGACAATACAGACTACAGAAAGATGTATCCTTGCTCACAGCTGCAGAACAGAAGTTCTCATTTCAGTCGACCACCATTGCTTAAATGTGTTCATGTGGAGCTTTTTGGTTCCAATGGGACAAGACACAGCCACAATGTGAAGACAACACAGTCAGTTTTTGGTGAAAATGGTATTTTAATTCTGCTTTGTTTTGGGTTGTATGTGCAGCAATAGTTATGGTTCATCTTTGTGAAATGACAATACAGATTACAAAAAAATACATCCCCAATCACTGCTGCCAAAAAATAAATAAAAAATTCATTTCAGTTGCCTGCTATTTCTTGGATGTGTTTATGTGCAGCTTTTTGGTTCCTAAGGGACGAGACACAGTCAATACAAGGTGACAACAAAGTCAGTTTTAGTCACTGCTAGCACACCATATAACCAATAACATGCTGTAAGAAATGAGTCTGCCTTGTAGAGGATTGAACCTACACTGGTATCACGATTCAGTAACGATTAACATGCCATCGATTCGGTTCAATTCGATATCTCGGTGCATCACGGTGCATTGACGATGCTTTCCGAACATAATAAAAAAAATTCTTCACAACACAAGATTTTTTAAATTAAAATGTATAAATATTAAATTATTTATATATTATTTGTAATACAATATTGTCCTTTAATACAAGCAGTAAGATATATAAACTGTACCTTTAATTTGACCTGCTCAAAGAAAGCACTCTTTTTGAATGTACCAAACAAAACTTCAATACATGCACAGAAGACAGCATGAGCATTTATAGCAAATAAACTAATGTCAATTTTATCCTGCTTGCTTTGAGAGCTGTCTTATGATTCGTCATGGTCTTCACCCGCTTAACAGAAAGGGCTGCTATTGGCTTTAGAAATGAAAGCACTGTACACTGATGAGTGATGCGGAAAGAACAGCCGCTGTTACAGTCTATATGCGCACAATGTGTGGTTATCACAGGTAATCCATAATAGACACAGTGGAGAAAACTCGCACATCAGGTACCAAGTGTCTGTATCTACAAGTATCACTTTAACAGCTGAGAGGAAAGGAAAAGTTACCTCACAAAATCGGCAGCGGGTCAAATGTCCAAAGTGTAAAAGAGAGAGAGAGGCAGAGATGTTTTTTTTCTTACAGCATTTCTCCCTAGTAGTGAAAACACGGCTCGTGTGCTGTGCCTTCTTCAGTGTCAATGAAAGACTGTCCAGCAAACTCAAAAACAGTTGAATTGTGCATAAGTATCTACCTTTTACATAGTAGAAGCATTTTATTTACTCGCTCTCGCCTCCTTCGTCATAGTATTCTACTGTGACATTACGCATTAGAGATAAATGACGTCAGTCCGTAATAACCGGTTATGATCTATTACTTAACCGATATCGAATTGTCCCCATCTGCATCGCGCTGTAAAGAAAAAACAATTAATTTTGACAACCTACTGCCTCGACCCAATTTCCAGTCTAAATGGTGTATTCATTCTCATTTCCCAAAAGATATGATAGAAAAGATAAATCAACAATTTGTTGTCTCTGCATTGTTTGAGGTGACTACATCTTGACTAAATGGTAACAACTGTAGAAAGGGGATGGGTGTGGTGCACAGGGAACCATCTCTTCAATGGTGTGGTAACTGCATTAACATGGAGACAGGCTGCGTCCGAAACCGCCTACTACTCAGTAGGTACTGCAGTTGAATTTAAACGTACTACTCGGCCGTAAGAAAAGTACGTTCTATACAGTATGAATGTGAAAAGTATGAATGGAATTCGGACTTACTACATCCTCCATTTTGACATATTCAAGTGACGTACCTGCGTAATTTGCGTCGCTTTACTCCCATTCATGAATTTGCTCGCAGGGCATCATAGAATAGTGCAGCATGCATGGGATGTGCACTCCAGAATCTTGCCGGAATTAGTAAGTCATCCGGGTACTTCTCGCATACGGTTTTTCGAATTCTATGAATTCGGACATACTACTAGGCTCACATACTGATTTTAACATACTATATAGTATGGAAGTATGCGGTTTCGGACGCAGCCATAGAGAGAACAGTTGGGTCAACAGTCAACAAGCAACTTCATTAACATCTAAAGACAAGTCTAAAGGCAACAACTAAAACTGTTATAAAAGTTTGAGATTAAAAATGTTAAATTCGATGAAACCAGAGTACTGCTGTGTACTTTGAGAATGCTATGCTGAATAAACATTTTCTATGCGATCTTCTATGTCCTCCTCATTTTTTCTTACCATGCATTATGATAGGCATATTTTATGCCGACTTTAACTGCATGTGGCTAATCTTGACAGGACAAAATTGCATGCTTGTTACTGCAATAAGAAAATAAAACGAAAAAATTTTATAATTCTGCCATAAAAGCAGCTAACTGCTTTCCAATGTGCAAGTGTGAAGAGTGCTCATGCCTCATTGCAGGATATTCAAGTGAACTTCAACAAGCTTTTTTTCCATAAAGGTAAAGCATCCATTTACAGTTCTGTCAATACGAACTCAAAAGATTGGCATTCCTTCTACCCGTGAGAGTCCACAGCGCACAAAAGCACAGAAGAGAGAAAAATACTTCAAAGCCGAGTGCAGCCACTGTTCAAAGTTACATCGGTGTGACTGTTTGACATGAAGAGAGTGAGTCGTCGGTGCTAGTTGAGAATCAGACTGAAGTTTAAAGCTACGTGCCTTTCTAAAGCCTACACAACTGCCCACACAGTCGCACATGCCTTTGTGCGTTCATCTCCAAATGAAAGACATCACCACACAATGGATCTCAATCTATGTTGTCACTACTTGAACAAACAAAGTGTTTTCCATTTCGCCACCAGGTTTCTGTCGTCAAAGGGAAGTGTTTCTATTCTGGCAAAGTAGCAGCAAACTTTATTTACAGGATTTTCACTGGTCTAGAGGTATGATTCTTGCTTTGGGTGCGAGATGTCCCGGACGAGCCCCCAATTTCATGTTACGCACCCTCTAGGGATGGTGCACAACATGAAAGTCAAGACAAATAAAATATGAAATTAAAGATATATTGGGGATTGAATTCAGGAGCTGACAAGGCCAAAATAACAAACAAATCCTTTATTTTAAACCTCAACCTTACCTGACCAAAAATGTAAGAAAAGAAAATACAATTAACTAACCCAACTACAAAAACAGAGGTCAAAAGATTTTACAAATACAATGGCGTCAAAGTCTTTACTATGCCAATATTATATACACTAATAACAAATTACAGAACAAGCAACCACATTTAATGGACAATCCAAAAAACCAACCATGATATTTGTGAAGATATGTCATATGACTTGGAAGAGGACTGGAGGGAACGTATTTGTGTTCAAACATCAGACGAACTGTATACTGTTGTTAGGGACAGAGTGTTTGATAAGATTATATGTGATTAAGCATGACGATGAATGGCTGTTATTGTTTAGAGATTACTCAAAGAAACATCTGCGGCATGTATAGAGTGCGCAAACTATATAAACGCTTAGTCAGATTTTTTTTTTTTTTTTTTTTTGCAGGCCCTAAAATACCATGCCTTTGACTGGCCAGTTAAAAATAAACACAGGCCAAGTTAAACTGTTTGAGAAGGGAGCGAGGGAATGCGAGGGGCTCTCGTAGCCTGACGTTGATCAAGAGAGAAGAATACAAGTCAGTCGTTTTTCATGCGTAAGAATTCACAATAGTGATAGGCTTCATTTGTCAAGTGACAATCGGTTAAAAAGCCACTTTAAACATGATACTCTTACAACTTAATACATACACGGGAGGTCACGTAGACTAGCTGGATATAAACATCTTTTACAGCTGTGGCTGTCTGCCGGAGCAAGAAAAACAATCAGGGACTGCATTTTTACATTTTCTGTAGAAAATCCGAGAGCAGCTTGCCTGAACAAAAACTGCTGCCAGGGGCTTTTATGCAGTTGCTAAGGCATTCTTAGGGGTTTATGACATTTGCTATATGGTTGCTAAGGAATTCTGGGTGGTCTCTGCAATATTCTCTGTTTATAGATATGGCTTGCGTCCCTCCTTTATCGTAAGACTAATGTTTTTTTTTTTTTTTCTACTTCAGACAAAATCAAACTGTTCTATCGAGACCAACAACTCCTCTCCTATGTGAGCCAAATGAATTCAGGTAACGTTAAGTCTTCTTCATACAAAAACTCTAAAACAAAATTCTACAAATGTTTCTAAAAGTCCAGGATTAGTCTCGTCAATGCAACTCCAGCACTTTTTATGTAAATGCAAAGCTAATCTTGATTAGGGTTGCCATTGAATAATTAATGATCAATTCATTGTAATTATTAATGATATATCATATTAATTATTATTTAATCCAAACTCACTTGTGGTCAGAGTAAATAGTCGAACACTTACATGAAAACAAATACTGTCAGTGCTGCCCAGATACTAAATGATATTTCTCAGTAATACATTTCTTTTCTAGGTGGCATGGTGGCTCAGTGGTTAGTACTGTAACCTCACAGCAAGAAGGTTTCTAGATCAAGTCCTGGCTTGGCCAGTTGGCATTTCTGTGTGGAGTTTGCAAGGTCTTCCTGTGTCCAAAAACATGCGCTATATGCGAATTGAGTAAACTAAATTAGCCGTAGTGCATGTGTGTGAATGTGAAAGTGTATGATTGCTTCCCAGTACTGGGTTGCAGCTGGAAGGGCATCCGCTGTGTAAAACATATGCTGGATAAGTTAGCGATTTATTCCACTGTGACAACGCCTGATGAAAAAAAGGGACTAAACCAAAGGAAAATGAATGAATTTAAGTTTCTATTGGTGAAAAGGATTATTCAGTTACTTGCTTTGTACAGATAATAAACCAAACATTGTTAGGAGATACACAAAAGCTTAATTCCTCAGTAGAGGTGTAATATTTTATTCATTAGAGTATTATATACTGAATCCACTTACTGTTGCATTGTGGTTGGATTACCACCATGGATGTCCATTTATTTTGTGATAATTCAATGGCTTATTGTCTGATATGCCTTACATATTTACTATGATTGCTTTGTCAAATTATCATATATCATAATTCATTTTACAAATCTACAAGCCTATTAGGTAGATTTAAAAAGTGATGAATGCAAATAATGCTCGACCTATATATACTACTGCATGGTGTAAGACAGTAGACTCATTGTAAGAGTAATATACTAGAGAGCGCTATAGAGCTACATGTCAACTAATTTGCTAGTTTGTCGCCATCTTTTGTTCTAAACAAACCATGTGGTAAATGGTTCCTGTGAGACACATTGGTTTATTTTCCAGAGCTAATGTGGATTCAACCACTAATGAACGTGAGTGATAAAAAAATTTGACTTATTTCTGTTACAAAAATACACCAATCCGCTTTGTTAGTCATACTCTAACACCTTAATGGCATATGGGTTACTCGTATAATGAATTTCAACTCTTTTAGAAACTTCAAATTAAAAGGCACAAACCAACACCAATATACAGCATGGATAAGCCAGAATAAATTTTAACTAACTTAGGTACACTTGTCCAACTGCTCGTTGACAAAATTTCAGCCAATGATATGGCAGCAACTCAATGCATTTAGGCATATAGACATGGTAAAGACAACCTGCTGCAAACCAAGCATCAGAATGGGGAAGAAAGGTGATTTAAGTGACTTTGAACATGGCATGGTTGTTGGTGTCAGACCAACTGGTTTAAGTATTTTAGAAACTGCTGATCTACTAGGACTTTCAGAAATGACCAACTCTAGGGTTTACAAAAAATGGTCAGAAAAAGAGAAAATATCCAGTAAGCGACAGTTCTGTTGGCACAAATGCCTTGTTGATGTCAGAGGAGAATCGGCAGACTGGTTTGAGCTGATAGAAAGGCAACAGTAACTCAAATAACCACTCGTTACAACTGTAATATGCAAAAGAGCATCTCTGATTGCACAACATGACAAACCTTGAGGCAGATGGGCTACAGTAGCAGATGACCACACCAGGTGCTCTTCCTGTCAGCTAAAAACAGAAAACTGAAACTACAATTTGCACATCTCACTAAAATCGGACAATAGAAGATTGGAAAAACATTTCTGGTCTGAAGACTCTCGATTTCTGCTGCAACATTTGGATGGTAGAGTCAGAATTTGGCATCAACATCATGAAAGCATGGATCCATCCTGCCTTTTGTCAATGGCACAGGCTCACTTTGGGCTCATTAGTACCAATAGAGCATCGTACCAATGCCACAGCTTATCTGATTGTTGTTGCTGACCATGTCCATGCATTTATGACCACAGCGTACCCATCTTCTGATGGCTATATTCAGCAGGATAATGCACCGTGTCATAAAGTGCAAATCATCTCAGACTGCTTTTTTTGAACATGACAATGAGTTCACTGCACTCAAAGGGCCTCCTAAGTCATCAGAGCTCAATACAATAAAGCACTTTTGGAATATGGTGGAACAAGAGTTTCGCATCATGAATATGCAGTCGACAAATCTGCAGCAACTGCATGATGCTATCATGCAAATATGTTAAACATATGCCAAGAACGATTAAGGCAGTCCTGAAGGCAAAAGTGGATCCAACCCAGTACTAATAAAGTGTACCTAATAAAGCGGCCGGTGAGTGAGTGTGTGTGTGTGTGTGTATGGGGTGTCTCTTGGTTGTCCACCTAAAACTATTCATTAGATTCCCCTATAGCATGAGGGTTAAATTTTCTCTTCTTGGTAAATAAAAAAAGACTATTTGGTTACTCAATATTGAGGTTTCATTAGTAGTAGTCATCATTTTTCTGAGCGCTGTTTCTAAAATCATCGCAGACACTGGAGCTTTCCTGACCCCTCATTTGATGACAGAAATTCTTCCTTGCATGAGATCAAAGCTGATGTATCAGAAGCCAGAGGGCAGATCAATTATCTGAGCACTTTCCACTATCCAGCTTGTTGCGATCAGATGTTCAGACAAATTTGGCTCTTTCCAGAGGCCTGAGGGGAGGGGAGGAGTGGAGTAATCAAACAGCTCTCTATTTTTCTTCCTCTGCTGAGTCTCTTTCACATTGACAAATGTCACCCTGTAAAAAAAAAAAAAAAAAAAAAAAAAAAAAAAAAAACTCCTGGTCTCCTGAAAACCCCGCAGTTGTGTTGGCTGGAAACTCCAGCGGCACATAGCCAACAGATTCCCACTTGACAACGGTAGCAAACAAGCAGGTGTGAAGCAGAGTATGTTCAAAAAGGAAGATTATGAGAAAAACCACACACGCTGACCAAACGCCCTGACCACTATTACATGACAGATGACTGGAAATGAAAAAAGCTGTCCTTGAGTAGCCGACTCCAGAGGAGAACAGAGTGCTTTTGCTTGCTCGTTGTGTGATAAGAAATGGGATGGAGGCAGAGTCATTAAAAGTGTGCGAGATAAGAGAGAGCTCATTCAGACCCTCCTGATTAAGAGGCTAATTCACTAGATGTCAGTCAAACCTGGAAGGACAATGTTTTACTATACGCTAAATAAAAAGAGAAGAAGGTCCTTGAAAAATAAAAGCCTTTTCTTCAATGACCATGGCTATTCATAACCCCTTAACCATAAAGACTACTTGTTAAAGGGTAATACTAGCATTTTGCTGAATTGATCAACGTATGATATAAGGGGCTGAAATTAAATACAAGTTTAGCAAAGGCAGCTGGCAGTGCTGAAAAGTAACCCTTGAAAAACAAGTGGTATGCTTCTACCTCCAATTAAGTTGAATATGGAGATTAACTTCTCTAACTAATAGGATCACCATAGCAGTCATTCTGACCAGTCTTAAATAAGATGGCATATTGTCACGTCATTTTTACATTAAAAGCTTCAATTGAGATATTAAATTTAAGCTTTGAATGTCTGTCATCATATTTAATTAAGTCATCACCCTAAAAATATGATTTTTTGGTAATACAACATTTAAATGTGTTGTTAGACTACTTGACCACGCACTAATATTTAAAAATGTAGAATTTGTGTTTGTCCAAAAACTTGGAAATTGTGTTTTATTTTACCAAATGTTTTCAAATTGCAATATTATTGGTAATAATGCTTCGAGCAGCTGGACTATTATATTGATGTTATATTATATATTATACTATTTTTATATTCAGAGTGCATTTGGAAACAAAGAATTACATTTATAGATTTTATAAATATTAATAACATCACATTTTCAGCTAAAACCATTTTAAGGTGAAGGTGAAAAAAAGTTAAAAAGTTACCATGTTTTAACAGTAATATTACTGTTTATCCATTATATTCTTTTTTTTTTTTTGAAGAAAAAGAAGAAGAAATTTTCTATTCATTCAGAATACAAAAATTTGTCTAAAACTAGTTAAAAAAAAATAGCTGTCTATCCTTAATAGCAAAGTGGATTTTGGTGGTCTTAAACCTTTGTTAAGTTCCATTCCGTTATTAAAAAATTTTATCAAAAAAGTTTGATGAAAGCATTTATGGGATAAAATAAACAAAACAAAACTAAATAAAATAATAATTCAATAAAAAACTAAAACTATACTATAGCATAATCTATTATATATCGTCAAGTCATATTTACATTTAAAGCTTACATATTAAATTTAAGGTTTGTATGTCTGTCATCATATTTAAGTAAGTCGTCACCCTGATAAAGTAATAGTTTTGGTAATACAAGCTTTAAATGTGTAGTTAGGCTACTAGACCACCCTCGAATGTCCACACCAAACATTTTCACTTTCACAAGCAGGGGACTTTTTTGTGGCACTGAATATGCCATTTCGAAAGACAAATATGAAGTAAAGGTATGTTTTTGACAACAGAAAGTTATGTTTTTGTTAGCAGGAAGTTGCTAGACAACAGATGCACGCATATTTAAAGTCACAGGAAAGTTGCAGACACTGAATTGCATGCAGTAATTTTGACTGCTATGATAGTTCTAGGAATAAATAATCATAGCTCTTGTGCAAATTTTCCACGCATTCAGAATACAAAAATGAGACAAAACTAGTTACAAAAATGGGTGTCTCCCTTTCAGAACAAAGTTGATTTAAATGGTCTAAAACCTTAACTTTGTTAAGTTCCATTCCATTATAAAAAAAAAACTATATGTTTTGTTTTTTGAATTTTGTTTTATGAATGGATTTTTTGGATAAAATGTAATAAAACTAAACTAAATGAAATGAAAAAAATAATTAAATAAAAAACTAAACTGTCTGTCATCATACTTAAAGGGCACCTATGGTGAAAAATCTACTTTTCAAGCTGTTTGGACAGACATGTGTGTAGGTATAGAGTATAGACTGTCATATTGGGGTGATATAAACACACCCAGTTCTTTTTTTTACAATTTGACAACACAAAAACGGTGGACCAATTGGAGCGGTTGTCAGACCGACCACAACTTGACGTAAGAGTGCGGTCCCTCCGCCCACCGAATTGATAGACAGCTGCGTATTAACATGTCCCGGTAGTCACGTGTATATTCATATCAACAAGACCAGATGTGCGGAAATCAACCGTGAATTAAAGGTCTGTCCAGTTTGCTAGGATCATCAATCATTTTCAGATGTGATCAAAAAGAGTGAGTTTTACAAGTTTCAAATGTTTTAAAACAGTGCAAGTGTGTAATGAATTACAGCGATCTGTGTGTGTGTTTGCACGCGCATAAGCTTTGTAACGACATTGTTGTGGAGTTGCATCGATGAGTCACACACAAATACTCATTGGTAAAGTTCTTATTGTAGTGTTTCTCACAAACGCTACGTGAGATCTTCTTCCTTTAATTCTGTCTGTTGTCTGACGCAGCCGAGGGAGGAGATTAGGCACGCAGAGAGGCACGTAGAAACAGTAGGCGGGGAGGACTAGCCTTAAAGGCGCAGTACAACAAAACTGCTACCCCATGCAAAAAGGTATAATATAGAATCTTATAAAAGGTATAATGAAAAATCTGATGGGTGTTTTGAGCTGAAACTTTACAGACATATTCTGGAGACGCAAAAGACTTATATTAAATCTAAAAAAGGGGTAACCTAGGTGCCCTTTGAGTAAGTCGTCACCCTGACAAAGTAAATTTTTTTGGTAATACAACCTATATATGTGCAGTTAGGCTACTAAACTATCCATGAACGTCAGCACTTCATATTTTTACTTTCACAAGCAGGGGAGAAGGCTTTTTTGCAGCGCTGAATCATTTGTTTAGAAACAAACATAAAATAAAGTTAAGTTTTTGACAACAAAGTTGTCTTTATTTTAGCAGGAACATGAAATACTCATAACTCTTTTGTGTTGAGTGATTTTACCAAAAAAAATTAACTATGTAAGAAATATTTAGAAAAGTGTGTTTTATTTTAACAAAGTTATTAATTTGCAAACCACCTCGGTAGTTCTAGTGTTAATAATGCTTTACAAAAAGCTAGTATATTGTATATTGTATTTACTAGAATATTGATATAATGTATTATACTATACTTGCATTGTGGGTGAAATTGGAAACAAAAAATTTACGTTTTATACATTTATAGATTTTATAAATAGTCATAACATCATATTTTCAGCTAAAACCATTTTTAAAGTGAAAAAAAAAAAGTTAACAATGATGAATCTGTTTACCATTTAAATTTTTTTTTTTTTGTAGAAATTTTCCATCCATTCAGAATCCAAAACAAGTTACAAAAAAGGTCGTCTCCCTTTCAGAGGATTTTAAAGCTCTTAAACCTTTGTTAAGTCCCATTTCATTATAACAAAAAAAAAAAAACTATGATTTGTTTTTTGAATTTTGTTTAATGAATGCATTTTCTGAGTTAAAACAACCTGAATGCATATATATATGCAATATTTTGTTATAAAATAAAATGAAACTAAATGAAATAAAAAAAACAACTAACACAAATAAACAAGAAGATAAATACTATAACACAGTCTTACCAGTTTCTCTTTGTAGACCATCTGTCTCAGCCATTTAAAGTCGAGAGGTTTGAAAGCAGAGAAGACAAAGAGCGAATCTTTCTCGTAGCGCTCAGGCTTCTGGATGGCCCCCTCAGGGTAGGTAATCCTCATGGTGGTCTTACTACCTACGTCTCTGGTGTAACCGCTCACTGGGGCTTCATTGAGTCTACAGAATGAACATACCAAATAATCAATGCAAACCCAGCAGCATGTGTCTCTAGTTTGCTTAGTTTATTGATTTGGTTAATAACACGGGTGACACTTACCTTACCACAACATCATATTCATCAATGCGGGATCCTAAAGACTTGTTGCTAAGGATACCGCCATTGCCCACTATGATACATCTTTTACAAATCAAACTGTAGAGAGAACAAGCAAGAAGACAGGTGGCATTACTATGAAAACTGCAATAAAGCATTATAACCTCACTTATTTGGCCTAATGTGAGTCTAACCTGATGCTGGCTATGTCTCTTCAGAGGTTGGATTCTTTGAAGTTGCGTCACGATTTCGCGCATTTGCTATTTACATGGCGGACTTTGTAAGAGAAAAAGCTGAACGCTTCACTTGTGAGAAAACAGACCATCTGCAGCACGAGGATAAAGAATGAGCCTCCTCTATTCGGCCCCTTTACTTTCTCTTTTACTTTACTTTTAATCTTTACTTCTTTTCTTTCATGGAGTACAGAAAGGGTGTTGTACCCACTCCACTAAAGAAATCCATTAACCTACATTTTTAATTAAGTTTGTTAAGCACAAAGATTTGCTTCAAAACTATTTCTAAATTCAGCTTCATTTTCCAGCAATAATAAGTGTGCTCAAAAAAAAACTGTTATATTTAAACACATATCCTATTCTTATGCCCTGTATGGTAATGCATACGTCTGCAGACAAATCTATACTTGTTTTTATTAAAACAAACATAAATATGCATATAATAAATAATAATACTAAAAATAATAACATCATAATAAAACTGCAAACTGTCATGAATAAACTAAAAAAAGCCCCCCAGACAAGGAGGCAGTGTTTCTTTACATATTTATGTAGAATTTTTTTTATTTTTTTTTTAAATTTGATCCTTTATTTTTTTTTCCATAGGTAAAGATTATTGTTTATTGCTGTAAATCCGGTGTGTATTAAGCGTTCAATCAATCTGCATAGACGCATAACTAACACGCTCTGTGCTGGACTTTAGACCTGCTTTTAGTTGGTCAATGACGCAGTCTATTTTCAGTTTCTCAGAATAGCAACACACCAACGATGCGACACACCCATGAGTATGCAAAGTAGCGCAAATTAATTTGCTATTTAAACAATGTGGTGCAAAACATGAAAAATAGGGTTGCGCTGGTCAGAAAATAACAACAAATCACGCCAAACATGTCTTAAACCTTATTGCAGCTGGTGTAATATAGAGCATTTGATGTTCATAAAAAATGCAATCAGAGGAAAAAAAAAACCCTAAACTTTAATAACATATAATAAAGCTTAAAACTGTAGAGATTTCGCAGTATTTTTGTGAAACAAAATACAACATGCATAAATGATACAAAAATATAAAACACTATTTTGGAGAAATAAAATGTCAATGTGGGCATATCACACCTAGTTTAAATATAGCATAAAACTTTTAGCCAAATATACATAAAGGAAGGGATTTCAAAAGTCTTACCTATCCAGTTCTGGACCCAGTCCATAATTCTTTGTAGCGGATAATATAACATCTATGATTCTTTCTGTAGAGACAGAAAAAAGATGAACAAAGGAATGAAACATAAACAACTGAGGACTGTCACAGCTCTAATCTGACTCTGATGATTTTCTTCAAATCAATCAAGCACAGTCCTGGTGGTCTGATAGAGAAGCACGATTCTATTCCTGGAAGATGCATTAGCAGCTGTAAATAGGTTACTGACACTTTGGAAAAAAGCAGTCGGTGTAAAACTGGAATGTCATTTGCAAACAAGTAAAATTCCTGTGCCAAAGACTTCAATGTAGCGCTCACGGTTTGTCACCTCATGATCTAAATTTACAGAGCTGTTTGGTCATAGTGATCATTCCTCCGATACCCTTGTAGGAATTCGTGGCAGCCCATCCACACATTAATGTCATTAATGATATCTGTGAAGACACCGGATTTCCTAGTAAGGTTACATAAGCAATTGAGTATTCTAAAGCATTACTTTGCATACTATAAAAGGCCAAGGATTCAGCGACAGTTCAATTAGGCCATTTGTATACAGCCATTTTCCCAACATACCTTTTTGACCTTAACTATATCCCAAAAAAAAAATAAATCAAGGCATAACATGGAGGGAACTCTTTGGGAGGTCTGCTAGGCATTTTGCAGTACGTGTGAGGTGCCAAATCTACATCTGTACATAATTCTTCCTTTTTTTTCCTCGTCCGGTGGTTTGAAAGCATCTGCCCTAATGACTACCATTACAGTTTCTGACAACAAAGAGCTTGCATGTGAGATTATCTTTTTTATTAGCATGGACGCCATGTTATTGAGAGGCAAACGTAATAGGTTGTACCACTGTAAGTCTTGTGGTTTGGTTTAATGGAAATGGTTGAGGTTACAATACGAGGACCTTCTATATAGCCATTCACTTTCTGCTCACGGTTTTTGGGATTGTTTTAGAACTTCCGATAGAGTTTCCAATGGAAGAAATGACTAGGAATAATAAACGACAGAAAACGCTCAATCTACTTGCTCTACAAACAAGTGTGTTTATGATTATACATAAAAATACATAAAAACGTAATAAGAATATATTTTAACTGATTGGAAGTGAGTGAGACAAAGTCTTGAGCAAAAAAGATTTCAATGAAATCTGTGCTCAAGCGTACAATAATGCGACTGTTCCGTTTACATAAAAAATGTGCTCTCTCTCCATACAATAGAGATTGCTTGTTATATTGCTTTGTATTATTTTAAGTCGTTTGGGATACAATGACATACAGTCAAATCTTTTGCTGAACAGATCCACTACTTTTGACGCTCATAAATGTTTATGTAAGTCATTGAGGTGCACAAATTAGGAGGTTTGCTGAAGGTGCAGCTGTCGTGCAGCCAGGGGTTTGCATCTTTAATAGTTTATGACAGTTTGCGTGCATTGGAAAGAACTATTAATGAATTCATATGAAACATACTCTTAATATGATGTTGAATCTTCAGTTTCGTGCTCAGGTTTGCTCACACTACAAGTGTACTGCGCCAAAGCCCAACCAAACCTCACCTGAACCATGTCTGAATCTGATTTTCACACTTGTCAAACGAACCGGGAAATGGCGGTCAAATGTGCCTGGACATGGTTCGGATAGCCTGGTGCAGTGATCCACAACCTTTTTACCACCACGGACCAGTCAATGCTTGGCAATTTTATCACGGGGTTGTTAGGTGGTCAGAGGTTTGTAGTTTGCTAGACGACCAATCATTTTCTCAGAGGATGACAAGCTGTCACTCAGAGACAAGCTTTATTTATAAAAAAAAATGACAAAGCACTGCATTGTTTGGCTGTGTGATTATCTGAGATAATTAGTCAACCGAAATGTGTATATTCCATACAAGCTGAACGGTCAGTTCTTGCCACATGACTTGCGGTACGCTCCTCGCGGTATTCATTTAACTGCTTGCATCTGGACGGCATGAGCGCGTTACACCGTTTGAGTGCAAGCTGCGCACCTCCATTGGAAATAACAAACTTGAGTGAACTCTAGAAAAGACATGACATGTCAATGGCCCTTAAAAGCCCGCCAGAATATGCGATTTCCAGCTGTTGATCTTCTTGCACAGACGCCCTAGATTCACCTGATTTGTTGAGAAATGGGTTGCGGATCCATTCCGTGGCAGTTCGTAGGTCCTTCACTGGGCCTTTTCCCCTTAGCAAAGAAACTTTCCAAAAACGGCTGTTTCTTACTCTATTTACTGCTTGTGGGTTAAATTTGGGCGCACAAATGACCGAGATGTGAAGCAAGAAAATATGGTCTTTTTTCAAAACAAAAGATCGTTCAGACTCAGATACAACAAAAACAGTACAAGTCCACAGCCAGGTGGTTGAGGAGCACTGGCTTGCTTGTCCCTTCATGCGTCCAATGCTTTTTGGCTGGTTTGTGTTCACACCGACTCCTAAAGAGTCACTTTCGTATATCTGCCACAAAAAATATGAAAAACGTTCAGAACATCACACGATGTTTGCAGAGGTAATTTTTGGTGATGACAAGCAAGTATGATCACTGTTTGCACTGGGTCATTCCCCGCTTGTCATCAAGGTAGGTGATACACATCCACACACAAATGAACGTTATGAAAACTAAAGTTAGTTGTACAGTTGGTGGTTCATTTCAGGTATTTGATACAATTTTATTCATATCAGAAGTAAACCGGACCAGAGTTCACATGAACTGCAACTCTCAGGCAGACTCTGGTATGGTTCCTTTGTGCACACTCGAGTTCAGAAGACATCGTTCACACTAGCTAAATGTACTGTATTCTGACATCAATCTAACAAGTGCGGACCAAAAGTGTTAGTGTGAAAGCACCCTAAGAGAGCAATGAATGGGAGAGTAGCACAAATAAAAATAAAAAAAATTAGCATTTTCATTTGCTCGAATGAAAAAAAAAGTGTTATCATGGCTTTTAGAAAAAAAGAGAAAAATTGTGTGAGATTTTTAAGAAGAGAGAACAATGTCAAATGTACTGTCCTGCCCATTCCATTAAAAAAAATAAAAAAATGTTTTGTTCCACAATCAATTTGTGTTAGGACAACATAACGGAATTAAGTTATCTAACTAGTTTTTACAAATTTAAGTGGACTGAACATAAAATAATTAGGTTGTCCCAAATAAACCTCACAAATTTTAAGTGTTGTTTCAGATTGTTTTAAATAAATAGTTTGAACAAAGAAACGTGATTTTTTTAAATGTAAATGCTGCATTAGAAACAACTTGCATAACTGTTAACTTTTACAATGTGATGCAAAGATAATATAATGCAAAGTAAAACTACTTTTTCTAATCTTAATATTAAAATATTTTTAAAAGTTTTCAAATGAAAAGTGTCTGTAGTGTGAAAGCTAACATAAGAGCTTGAAATCTCCGTTGACCTAAAACGACGACCTTAATGATTAAAAAGCATCAGGGAGTAGCCGTCATTGTTTGGACAAAGCGCTGACGGCTCACATCAAGCATCACCACGAACTGCATAAACAGCAGCGAGACCACACTGAAATAAGAAATGAAAAAATATATATAAGAGGGTTCTGCAAAGAAATGGACGAGCATTAGGTTCCAATTGTTTTAAGATAAACGCCATAAACATTTCAGCCAAGTATCACTCTTGGCAGTTAAAACAAACGAGCCCCTCCTCTTTAACATGCACTGTTTTGGCAAAGGGAAAAAAAAATCAAGCACTAAAATAAAGTAGAAAGGTGCCAAGCAAATACTGCAAGAAGCTAATATGACAAAAAACATCTGGAGTAAGACTTCAGAGTCGCATAATGTCGCATTTCTTTCATGTTAGGCATGTCAAGAGGCTTTTTTGTTTAAAAAGCAATCAAACATGAGCATGAAATTTTTAAACCATGTGAGTATTAGAGAAACTTTAGCAAAGAAGCTGAGAGTGACACTTCATCCTGAGTCACTAGAGACATTTAAGAGGCTACTTAATACTGTAAAGCACTTAAAAGGCCAAACTTACAGTCAAAACAGCCTTAATGGTTTATTCTGTTGTGAGATATTTTGGTTCTCCCTCCTCTAAAGGATGTTGGGATTACCCTACGGTCGGCACAGCAATCTGTAATGCCTTGACTGAATGTTTTCCACCCGAGGACCACGTAATCAAGAGCAGAAATCACAAAGTCGTAGGTGGCCGCAGGGATCGCTTACATCAGAATTGGCAGAGCAGAAAACAAGACGTTTTATTTTTAAGCCCGTCTGGCCTGCGACTCGGAGACCTTTGTCAAGTTCTATTCAGAAACCACACGTATCACCTAACCAAATGAATAAAAGTTAAAAGCAAGTCACGCTAGGCTCACGAACCGTGCTGCAAACAAATACCAGGTGTAATGTAAACATGGGACTCGTTCTTTTGAAAGTCTTCATGTGTGTGGACACGGCAGCCCTCAAACCAAACACAAAGGTTACATTGAAGCTACCCTTATGTGCCCCGTCGCCCTCAAGTGCTGGAACATTTGACAATGTGCTGAAATCTAAGATGTAATCATCTTTTTATATGGAGGGAAAAGCAGACAATGGTGGATTACATTAACAACCAATTGGTTTCAAGGAACCGTTGCCTTATCTGCAAGTCTCTTCCAGAGGTCTCGTTCTCTTTGATACGTTCACAAAGCTCAGTAGAATGAAGTTCTTGTTCTCTGCTGAATGGAATAAACCCTCACATCGCAGAAATGTCTGCCATACTGTGCAATGCATTTGGCCACGTACACACACAAAACAGTGTTTCGCTTTCACACACTACTGCAGACACTTGAGTTCTTTTTTTATGTGTGTGTGTATGGGTTCGTATGTGATCAAACTTTTCATTTATGCTGCTTTCTCTTGGGAGGGAATTAATAAAATGCTATTTATATTCCCATACAGGCTGAAGTAGATTCCTTGATTCCATTCAATTATTATTCCCACGCTTCTCAATTAGAATCTTCAATGCCATCAAGTTTATTTCAGTCATAAATGGTGGTAAAAATTATGAGTATTTTCATACCGTTGATGAACAACACAATACTTGCAGCAAAACAGCATCAGTTCACACACAAACATTATTATACCACAGTATATCACAAGTTCTTCATCATCATGAATGCTAAGGACAACTTGTTTTATTAAAGGTTACAGCGCTTGAACTTAAAAAATCAGGTTTAGCTGCTTCCATAGCCTACCCACTATTTGTTATTATTATTATGATTAATTTTTACTCGCAAAGTGCTGTAACCATTAACGTGCATTTTATAAATCACTAAGGAACAGGGCTTAACGCAAAAAAAAAAAAAAAAAAAAAAAAAAAAAGAGTAATGTCCTACTGACCCCAATTTTTTATTTATTTTTTTTTTAACAATGGACTTGTGTATGCATGGGTTTTATCATGTTCGTAAAAAAAAAAGATTACAAGCAAGGTTTATATAAATAAAAACCTAGTGTGATATTGCGTTTAAAGGTTCAACGACACAATCGTGTATATAAAAAAAGAAAATCAAAGATGGAGAGACCAAAAACCCTTTGTATTACAGACTGCTTTCTTACGCCATTCATTCACATCTGCAGCTGAGGTCAGAACAGCAGAAGCTGTTACTAATTCACCAACGTCACTTAGTGCTAACGTTTAAATGATTCAAACTTAATGTTTAAAGTGATTACAAAACAGGTGATTTTGCTCACACTGTAACATTATGACTAAAGGCCCGTGCACACAGAGAAGTTTTTTGCTCACGTTGTCAATCAACGTTTAACGCCTCTTAACTAAATAAAGGGCGTGAAAGTGATCGTGCACACCAACGTGCAAAACGCCAACCGCAAAAGCGTCATTAAAAAAACGCCTCATGCCACGTCAAAACCTTTTCCAATCAGATCGGCACTTTTGTTCACGTGCATGGAGCTGCTGAAGTTACAGTAAACCGCAATTGGAGGCGCTCAAGCGCAAAACTGTCAATGCGAGAGCACACTGAAGAAGATGCCCAGAGGCGATATGAACGTGGAGCTGCTTATTGCTCTTGTGAACACTAATCATTTCTCCATCGCTAGAGCTGGAGCTGCTGCTTGAACCATCTATGCTTGTTCGAGTCACCAGTAACTTTAACAACAACTTCCTTTCCTCCTCTTCTTCTGTGTTATAAGCGGGTATCAGAAGTTTAAAGTTGTGTAGCACTATCTAACGTCAAAGAGTGATTTTGCATATGCTTCAGCTTGACTCCAGTAAAAAGCAATTGGGTTTGAATGTGGAACAACGTCTCGTAAAACACTGATGATAAACGCAAACGAAAAGCGCCCCGGTGTGTTGGAGCTTAAGGCTGAACTTGACATAAAAATGCCCTCCGTCTACAGAGATATCTCCTTACAGTATTACAGCATATTACAGTCTACGATGTTTCTCTGTTGCAATCAAGATATCACAATTATTTACCCCGAAAAAAGCAGTGAAATCACTCCCAGACTGCTGTTGTGTTTGCAATGAGGAGGGGGTGTTCCGGTGTGAGGTCTATGAATAACACTGTTGAGAACCGGGATAGGAAAGTAACTGTATTAAATTAGGCACTGTTCTCGTAAATAAATTGCATAGTTGCAATCTATACAAAAGAGAAAGATCGACTTAAAATATCACTCACCAGTTGAATAATGATTTGATCTGCTTTAGTTAGAAAACACGCCGTTTTAATCCTCTTATCTTATCTTATCTTCTTATTATTCAATCCTTGCGCCATCTTGTGGATAGACAATGTCAAGTGTTTTCGACTAATAAACATCGACGTGCTGTCTCTCAGAAATTATGAATATTTTTAAATAAGCGCTTTCCTTATAAATAAACTGCATAGTTGCAATCTAAACAACTACATTCTTGACCAAAAAAGCCCTAAAAGTAAATTATGTTGCCCAACAGCAGGAATATTTGCCAAACTGTGGAGTGTCCTCTGTTTGTATGTGGGCGGAGTAATACACAAAGGTGAAGAGGTCTTTCCCCTTAAGAACCAGACAAAACGGCTGTGTGTGTTTGTGTGTGTGTGTGTGTGTGTATATATATATATATATATATATATATATATATATAAATGTTTGTATCTCTCTCTCTCTCTCTCTCTCTCTCTCTCTATATATATATATATATATATATATATATATATATATATATATATATATATATATAAATAATCTGAAAAGCCATCAATAGAAAAAAAATGTG